>NW_026899822.1:0-9890 GCF_033153095.1 Gastrolobium bilobum
AAAAAAATGTACTAATAGTTTACTGTGGTGGTTAATTCCTGGCTTCCATTTTGAATAAAAGAACTGAAAACCTATCAAATCTGAATTTAGCACTGTCAAATCCATATTTTTATTAATTAACTCCACCAGCATTTTTCATTTCATTTTCTCCCATGCATTTGCATGTTCCTAACGATTATCAACCATGCTTAAAGCTTTTCAAATTGTTAATTTGTATCAGTCTTTCTTTTTGAAGATTATTTTAATATAATAAAACTTATCAAATACATTAATCATTATTACATTAGTCTGTCACAGTAGACAATAGTATACAAGAATAAATGCAAATCCAATACAAATATAGATATCTTAAGTCTCAATTGTTTTTCATGGAAGATAGGATCTCTAAAATGCATGATTTAAAGTTACTTAATTTCAATAGAAAATAAATGCCTGATTGAGAAAGATAGGGAATATTACGATGGCAGAAAATTGAGGTGGGTTGAATATTTTCCTAGCTAACTGCGGCACACTCCAACACGAACCGTTGGGAGTCAAAACAGAAAAGGAAGAAGAGAAAGAAGAATAGTGATTTCTTTTAGAGAAAAAATTAGATGCTGAGCGAACCCTCAAAAGAATGATACGGTGATGAAGAAATCGAAACATGAACAATTTCTGTTTTTTGGAAAGGAAGAGAAGGACTTGGTGGAATATTTTTTCATCACGTGAGAGTTAACAGAATTAGATGTTTTCTTAACAGATATGCTTAATTGCATTAATGACATAGTTTGAGGGGGTTTATTGTTTCAATTAAAAGTATAAGGTGGTTTTCTGAAGAAGGGTCTAAGTATGGGGTGTTAAATTATAATTTAGCCTAAGGTTAAAGTTAACAAAAATATGGGGTATTACATTCTACCCTCCTTAAAAGAAGTTTTGTCCTCGAAACTTAATTAATTTTTTTTTAAAACCACCTTAAAAAAAAAGTATGCAAACAAGACAACATAGAATACAATAAATTTAAAACACTACAAATTAATGAATTGTTAACTTTAACCAAGCTAAAAGAAAAAAGTTTCGAAACTGAATATCTTCTTTAAACAATAGAAATTTTTATTGCATCATTTTAGATCCTAACCGTTGATTTCTGTCCATCAACGGTTATAATTTATTGGATCAAAATTATTAATTAATTAATAATAAATTTGGCCCATTAATTTATTGGATCAAAATTATTAATTAATTAATTAATAATTTATTAAATAATTAATTAATAGATTATAACCGTTGATGGATGAAAATCAACGGTTAGGATCTAAAATGATATAAGGTTATATCCTTTGAAAGGATATATGTTTTTCCCAAAAATATATTAAAATTAAATTCTAATTTAAATCCTTCTTGTGATGTAAATTTTTTTAACAAATTGTAAGTGTATTGAAATTAAGTTTATTTTATTTTATTTATCAAATAGTTAAAATTAGAAATATATTCATAACAATGATTTTTTTAAAAAAAATTGACATATTTATAGATCATAAGTTGATTAAATCAAACTATTAAAATTGAATCTTTATTCAAAATTAGTTGAAAAATATAATACCTTAACGGGTACATAATTAGTTTATAATTTCACTAATTCAATTTCAATTTAATTTTTAAAGTATTGGTTCATAGTTGTTTATATCAATTGATTCAATTCCAATTTAATTTAAATATTTTCAATACTTTCATTCATTAAAATCCTTTTTATTAAAAGAAGGGGAGGCATTTCCATAAGGGATATATCGGTCTTAGAGTGATTTTTTCTTGTGAATAAACCCTAAATCCGTGTTTTTGTTTACGCCGGTAATAATTCATTTAAACTATTGTATATACTGAATCAAACATGAATCTCTTATAGTTCACACTTCACATCCTTTATATTCTAATTTCTTTTTTTGTTTAAAATTTTTGTGCTCAACATTTTATTCTATTTTTTATTAAACCACCAATGCTTAAAAAACAAATCTTATTCTTTTTGCATCTTTTGAATTGCAGCTCAAAAAACACAAACTTGATTCTATTTGAAATTCTTTGATAGACATTGTTTATTATATTACTGTAATTAATATTAAATATGTGTAATATTACGAAAGTAGTGTTAGAAATACACTTATTCAAAAGGAATTCTTAATAAATACAGTTTACTATACTCACTTAATTCATGACTTCGTCAAAAAACATGAAGTCTATAACTCTTGAGAGGTACGTGTTACATGCTTCTTTGCATCACATATCATGGTTTTTATGTTTTTTTCTTTTTTTTTACTCATCTAAAACTCTAAATGCATTGCATACCAGAATGTAAAGGATCGTATGTTGCAATTTGCAAATACTAAATGATCGTATGTTGCAATGAGCAAAGAATGACCTAAAACTTTGCATGACATTGGGATATTATTTTATATCATATTCAATGGAATGAAGGATGATAATGCATGATACATGCTTAACTAGCATTGTTACGGGCAGTCTTTGCATGTGATTTAACCCTATAATAAAAGGGAAATTAGTGAAGGTAATCAAATTTTTTTTTGATTTTGGCATAAGTCTGATTTTGTTACATCTTATACTGCTTTATTAAAATTTGTATTTAATGAAATGCATTTCTCTAGTATTTCTGTTGGTTGTGTCATAGGGGGAATTAATTGGTAACGAAGAAGATGGAGCAACAGAGATCCATTTGCTGAAGTCGTGTATGAATGAATTCAAATTTCTCTGGCAGACCCGAGATTTTTTATAACAGGGGATAAAAATAAAATTATAAAATTACAAATATTATTAAGACTAATAGGAAATACTAACTACCCCTGATACTTCTTCAATGCATATACTTTTCATAATGATACAAATATGAAATTGAAATAGAAAACATAGAAAGCACAAATGAGTTTAAGTTTATCAGCAAGACAACGACACCAAAATATATGTATATATTTTTTTTAGGTAAATGATCGCCTATAATTATATTAACAAAATTTACAGTCTTAGAAAAAAAGAAACAAATGCTTACCTCAGTTCGTGGATTTTTAAAATTTTAAGGTTTCATTCAGAAGGGTTTCACCCCGCTTACGTTACACTTTCATTTTTATAGATGCAATCACACCAAGAGTGAAAAACACAACAGTGCTCTCTCTGGCTTTTCTCTTTCAAGAGTTTTATTTCACCCAAATATTACATTTAATAATCATTACATAGAATACATATAATCTTCTATTACAAATATATCTTATTAATCAATTCGTAACACTATAAACATCACAAGATAACACAAGGAATAACGAACAGAAATATTTTCATTGACCATAATTGATTCCGCCGAAAAAAGGTATAAACAAGCATAGCAGAAAGAACAATGTCAAATACTCAAATCTCTCAAAACCGTTCCAACCAAAAAAAAGTGTAAACAACTATGAACAGTATCAAATCTCTTAATAACAAATTTCCCCTTCTTCCAAATTGTTGAGATATATAGTCCCACATTGGTTGTATGTGCAACTAATGTGACCAATGTGGGACTATATTTCTCAACACAAATCATTCAAATCCTCCACATCTTCATCTGAGGTAATATAGTCATCCTTGAAAAATAAACCAAGCCGCTCGAGTGGGTTTTGAGCACGAGATTTATCCATTGCAACTCTAGAGCAATGTTTACTGCTGAAGTCTCCATAACACAGCTTACCCCCACACAACATTTCAAGCTCCTCCCAAATCGTCAAGTCATTCTGTATCTCAACAGTTCTTTCAATCTACCAAAGAAGACACATAGAGTGAAACTTCATGTTGTCATTTTGAAAAACCATTATAAAAAATATATTATACAAGAACAAAACCTTTTGTATTCTGACTCGTTCAGCTTCTCTTTCTTTTTCTCTTTGCTGCTTAAACGCTTCATTGGCTTTCATTCTTGCAGCTACCACAACAGTGTAAATGAAGCAAAATGCAGCATTTATATTATATAAAAGCTAGAAATAAAGCTTCATAGTCCCCAAATCAAAAATCAACTAAGATAATGAGCATTTAAATATGAAAACAATCATAAAGTTATATTAAACCAAATTAATTTTTTTCCCCAAGTATGGAAATGACAGATGCTATATTCACCTTCATGCTGCTTCCTTTCCCTTTCCTTTTGCATCTTCATTTTCACACCCTAAACAAAGAAAGGCAAAAGGAGTTGGGGAATAATGCTACATTCAAAACTACAAACTATTAAAACACAAGGAGAAAGTACCATAACCAAGATATGCAAAAGCCTTACCTGGTCCAAAAGTGTTTCATTTTGTGCTTTACGGATAGTATCTGCAAAGCGGCGCTTCAGTGTAGCAACACGGATAGCCTGTTTGGGTGATAACAGTACATCATAAACAGGAGTGCTCCATTCTGGAAAAGAAATAGCAATTAGAGTCATACCAATTCACAATATAAAATGCAGTAGCAATTAAATGAAGCATAAATGGAAAAGTTGACCTTCTCTAGAAAGGGAATCAGTAACAGGTGATGTAAGGTGAGAAGTATAACATCCATGTTCACTATCGAGACAACTTGCAGTCCCTTCACATACTATCCACATCATCATTGCATTCCAAATTATCGAATAAGTTACAGGTAGAACGTCACATATCACAAATAATTTGCAACGAATCTGTAACGACTTAATGCTAAAGCAAAGGTATAAAGCATTATTCGATACAAAGGTACAAAACATTAAGTCGTTACAAATCAAAGCATGTAAGCATTTGTTTCTTTTTTTCTAAGACTGTAAATTTTGTTAATATAATTATAGGCGATCATTTACCTAAAAAAAATATATACATATATTTTGGTGTCGTTGTCTTGCTGATAAACTTAAACTCATTTGTGCTTTCTATGTTTTCTATTACAATTTCATATTTGTATCATTATGAAAAGTATATGCATTGAAGAAGTATCAGGGGTAGTTAGTATTTCCTATTAGTCTTAATAATATTTGTAATTTTATAATTTTATTTTTATCCCCTGTTATAAAAAATCCCGGGTCTGCCAGAGAAATTTGAATTCATTCATACACGACTTCAGCAAATGGATCTCTGTTGCTCCATCTTCTTCGTTACCAATTAATTCCCCCTATGACACAACCAACATAAATACTAGAGAAATGCATTTCATTAAATACAAATTTTAATAAAGCACTATAAGATGTAACAAAATCAGACTTATGCCAAAATCAAAAAAAAAATTGATTACCTTCACTAATTTCCCTTTTATTATAGCAATAGCTTTAGCATTTTATGTAACGAAGAAGATGCTGATTTGGAAACCAAATATTGTTTGACTTGCATCGTTCTGGGTTAAATCACATGCAATTCCTCACGTGCAACCTTGTATTTCGCGTTACTTTGCCAAGTTCTCAATCTATATATAGTTTCCTCTCTTTTCTAAAATCTAAATTTTCTCTTGAAGTAAAGACTGCCCATAACAATGCTAGTTAAGCATGTATCGTGCAATATCATCCTTCATTCCATTGAATATGATATAAAATAATATCCCAATGTCATGCAAAGTTTTAGGACATTCTTTTCTCAGTTTTGTGTAACCCCAGATAGTCACGATACATCTTATTTGCGGTGAAATCTGTATTTGACTTGTTGGTCCGTATAAGACCTCTAATAGCTTTAGTGAAAATATAAACAAGGTAATGGATCCGATGGTCAATATTGCAGGTGGTAATGGTGCTGCAAAAGAGTACCATGGTGGCCTCCTTTTTAATTTTGTTTAATTTTTTTCAGTCTTCAGATAGAAAGTATTGATGTGATTGGAGTTTGAATTTTGTTTTTATAGCCTGGAAATTTAACCTTTTTGTATGTGGTTATTGTATAATATAGCAGTGCATGGAATGAAATCACATGCCTAAACTCTTCTAACACGACATGAAATAAAACTATTTTCTTTCTATAACTGTATCATTTATATATTGTAGGTCTTAGTTATGCCTTCAGCTGTTGTGGGGACAATACGCTCATTGGAGCGTGACTCTAATGCCTGCAAGGTTGCAAGAGCTGGAGATATCGTAGCTGTAACATTGCTAGGTGTAGATGGAAGTCATGTAATGGCAGGAGGTGTATTATCACCATTCATTGATGATGAGATAAGAGAGAGAAAAATATATAATTTTTAAATGAGTGATTATGATCAAATAACATGACCACATGACCACTTTTACACATGAGAGGATCCACTCCCCATTTTTTTAAGGGGGAATGATTGCTTTTTTAAAGGTAGAAACTTTTTGTCTGCCTCGAAAGAGAAAAAATAGAGTGGGGTCTATTTATCATATTTATAGTTTCTCTCTCTTCTTTTTTTCTCTTCACCGTAGACAAATGATTTCGAACATGCCCTTTTTTTTTAATATATACACGATACAGTTTTGTCATGAAAAATTATTATTTTTTTTTTTGTTTTGTCATAAAGTTGCTTCTCTCTCAATAAAATTGCTTACTCAAAATTTCAGTTTTTTTTTTCTTTTTAAGAAAAAACCCTTCCGTTCCGATATGAATGGCAAACTAGGCGGGATTAGGGACTTCTTGGTTACTTTCTGTGTTTTCGCTTTTCTCCTCTCTCTTTTTTTTTGAATAATTTTACTCTTAAAGTTTGCTTTTGAATAAAAAAACATCCAGTGTAGAAAACACCATAGTCTTCCTTAACAGCTGCGTGCCCCTCCTCCATTATTGCTCTTATTTAAACCCTTCAAAGTGTGATTATATTTGTTGTTTAAACAGGGACAATAATAAAAGAAACACATAAATTTATTAATGGTGATAAAGAGGGTATGGGTATTTTCTATATCACAGAGCCATTACTGTTTAAAAAAAGGTTAAAGGGTATTTTTGATTTTAAAGCAAACCATAGGAATATTATTAAAGTTTTTCCCAAATTTTTTTATTCCTGGTGTCGGGGAATATGGGTTTTGGATAGTTTTGAGTTTTTTTTTGCCTGGGTTTATGCAAGTTGTAAAAATAAAATTGTCCCAATTTGGTGTTTTGATGTCAATTTCTTTTTTAATCTAATTCACTCGTATATGCATGCCAGCGTTTCTGTTATAAAAAATGTGATTTTTTTTTTGGTAATTTATAAAAAATGTGATTTACTTTGCGCAAAAATGTGTTTGATATATGGTGTTATTTAATATTTGATTTTTTTCCTCGTATGGTGCTATATTTTATCCCTAAATTAATTATGCTTGTTGAATTGGGTTACATTATTTTTGCTGGGACTGTTGCTATCTTTTTTTTTTTTTTTGGCACCTTGTTTGGGTTATCCAATATGTGATTGATGTATTGTTTCTTTGATGCCTTTGCAGCAAAGTGTGCCTTCTGGATTCTAAGAATTTGGAAATCAAAACATTATCCTCAAACAATTTGTTTTAATACATCGTTATGGGTGCTACTAAAACAACAGTACAAGGTAAGAAATCAAATTTCAAGTTACTACTTACTACCAAAAGGGTTGAAGTTGATTCTGGATTGAAAAAGTATGAATTTAGAGAAAAAGCATCCCACTTTGATGAGAATGAGTGCTCTAATTCAAAGGAAAAATCCTCTATGACAGGTTCCATCAAGAGAGGACCACAAGGTATTATCGAGGGCCATAAAGAGAAAAGGCAGAAGATAGATCGGAAAACATCTCTTCTGTGTACTGCCATTCTGAAGAGTCTAACATCCCACAGACATGGTTGGGCTTTTAATAAGCCAGTGGATCCTGTGGCATTGAATATTCCAGATTATTTTACAGTCATATCTCATCCCATGGATTTAGGCACTATTAAATCCAAGCTGGAAAAAAATATTTACTTTAGCATTGAGGAATTTGCAGCTGATGTTAGATTGACCTTTTCAAATGCCATGACATATAATCCTCCTATGAATACTGTTCATTTAATGCAAACGAAGCTCAAAAAAATATTTGAGAGAAAATGGAAAGACTTGGAGAAGAAATGCAAGTGTGAAGATGAGAATGAAAAAATTATGACTGGAGCAGTGAGGGGACATGTGAGAAAATTTTGTAATAGGATGCGTCCCCTGCAAAAGGATACCTTGCCCAAAAATATGCAAGTACCTGAAATGAAAGAAATCCAGAAGATTAGTTCATTGGATGGAAGACATGCTAAAGTAAGTATTGTTTTCTTCGAGGGAAGTAAGCCTCATTGGAATTTGCGAAAATGTAATACATGTGTTGGAATTGATGTAACATAATGTTGCTTGTTATTGTATTTTGCTTGTTTTATGTATGTGCATAATATTTTTTAATTGTGGCAATACTTTGATTATATAGGTTGAGGTTCCTAAGTCGTTACAGACTCGTTGCAAATTGATTCAGAAAAACTTACACAAAGGTACAAAGCATTAAGTCGTTACAGATTCGTTGCAAATGATTTGAGATATGTGACGTTCTACCTGTAACTTATTCGATAATTTGGAATGCACTGATGATGTGGATAGTATGTGAAGGGGCTGCAAGTTGTCTCGATAGTGAACATGGATGTTATACTTCTCACCTTACATCACCTGTTACTGATTCCCTTTCTAGAGAAGGTCAACTTTTCCATTTATGCTTCATTTAATTGCTACTGCACTTTATATTGTGAATTGGTATGACTCTAAATGCTATTTTTTTTTCCAGAATGGAGCACTCCTGTTTATGATGTACTGTTATCACCCAAACAGGCTATCCGTGTTGCTACACTGAAGCGCCGCTTTGCAGATACTATCCGTAAAGCACAAAATGAAACACTTTTGGACCAGGTAAGGCTTTTGCATATCTTGGTTATGGTACTTTCTCCTTGTGTTTTAATAGTTTGTAGTTTTGAATGTAGCATTATTCCCCAACTCCTTTTGCCTTTCTTTGTTTAGGGTGTGAAAATGAAGATGCAAAAGGAAAGGGAAAGGAAGCAGCATGAAGGTGAATATAGCATCTGTCATTTCCATACTTGGGGAAAAAAATTAATTTGGTTTAATATAACTTTATGATTGCTTTCATATTTAAATCCTCATTATCTTAGTTGATTTTTGATTTGGGGACTATGAAGCTTTATTTCTAGCTTTTATAAATGTTGCATTTTGCTTCATTTACACTGTTGTGGGAGCTGCAAGAATGAAAGCCAATGAAGCGTTTAAGCAGCAAAGAGAAAAAGAAAGAGAAGCTGAACGAGTCAGAATACAAAAGGTTTTGTTCTTGTATAATATATTTTTTATAATGGTTTTTCAAAATGACAACATGAAGTTTCACTCTATGTGTCTTCTTTGGTAGATTGAAAGAACTGTTGAGATACAGAATGACTTGACGATTTGGGAGGAGCTTAAAATGTTGTGTGGGGGTAAGTTGTGTTATGGAGACTTCAGCAGTAAACATTGCTCTAGAGTTGCAATGGATAAATCTCATGCTCAAAACCCACTCGAGCGGCTTGGTTTATTTTTCAAGGATGACTATATTACCTCAAATGAAGATGTGGAGGATTTGAATGATTTGTGTTGAGAAATATAGTCCCACATTGGTCACATTAGTTGCACATACAACCAATGTGGGACTATATATCTCAACAATTTGGAAGAAGGGGAAATTTGTTATTAAGAGATTTGATACTGTTCATAGTTGTTTACACTTTTTTTTGGTTGGAACGGTTTTGAGAGATTTGAGTATTTGTCATTGTTCTTTCTGCTATGCTTGTTTATACCTTTTTTCGGCGGAATCAATTATGGTCAATGAAAATATTTCTGTTCATTATTCCTTGTGTTATCTTGTGATGTTTATAGTGTTACGAATTGATTAATAAGATATATTTGTAATAGAAGATTATATGTATTCTATGTAATGATTATTAAATGTAATATTTG
>NW_026899823.1:0-9859 GCF_033153095.1 Gastrolobium bilobum
TATTTATTGTTTATTTTTTTATTTTTTTTCTCTCCAATAGAGAGAGAAAGAAAAGAAAAGAAAAAAATTGGTACAGAAAAATAAAAACACACAAAAAGGGGAAAATATAGCACAAAGTGGAAAAATTTATTATGATCCCCGTATTTGTGGTCCTTCCAATAAGAATGCAACACTTGTATTTATTTATTTTTTTCTTTTTTTCTCTCTCCAATAGAGAGAGAAAGAAAAAAAAGAAATGGTACAGAAAAAATAAAGCACACAAAAAGGGGAAAAGGTAGCACAAAGTGGAAAAATTTATTATGATCCCCGTATTTGTGGTCCTTGCAATAATAATGCAACACTTGTATTTATTTTTTCTTTTTCTTTTTTTTTCTTTTTTTCTCTGTCCAATAGAGAGAGAAAAAAAAAAAAGAAATGGTACAGGAAAAATAAAGCACACAAAAAGGGGAAAAGAAAGCACAAAGTGAAAAAATTTATTATGATCCCTGTATTTGTGGTCCTTCCAATAAGAATACAACACTTGTATTTATTTATTTTTTCTTTTTTTTCTTTTTTTCTCTGTCCAATAGAGAGAGAAAGAAAAAAAAAGAAATGGTACAGGAAAAATAAAGCACACAAAAAGGGGAAAAGAAAGCACAAAGTGAAAAAATTTATTATGATCCCTGTATTTGTGGTCCTTCCAATAAGAATACAACACTTGTATTTATTTTTTCTTTTATTTTTTTCTTTTTTTCTCTCTCCAGCAGAGAGAAAGAAAAAGAAAAGAAAAGAAATGGTACAGAAAAAATAAAGCACACAAAAAGGGGAAAAGATAGCACAAAGAGGAAAAATTTATTATGATCCCCGTATTTGTGGTCCTTCCAATAAAAATACACACCGTGTATTTATTTTTTCTTTTATTTTTTGTTTTTTTTCTCTCCAATTGAGAGAGAAAGAAAAAGAAAAAAAAGAAATGGTACAGAAAAAATAAAGCACACAAAAAGGGGAAAACTTAGCACAAAGTGGAAAAATTTATTATGACCCCCGTATTTGTGGTCCTTCCAATAAGAATGCAACACTTGTATTTATTTTTTCTTTTTCTTTTTTTTTTCTCTCACCAATACAGAGAGAAAGAAAAAAAAAGAAAAGAAATGGTACAGAAAAAATAAAGCACACAAAAAGGGGAAAAGATAGCACAAAGTGGAAAAATTTATTATGATCCCCGTATTTGTGGTCCTTCCAATAAGAATGCAACACTTGTATTTTTTTTTTCTTTTTTTCTCTCTCCAATACAGAAAAAAAGAAAAAAAAAGAAATGGTACAGAAAAAATAAAGCACACAAAAAGGGGAAAACTTAGCACAAAGTGGAAAAATTTATTATGACCCCCGTATTTGTGGTCCTTCCAATAAGAATGCAACACTTGTATTTATTTTTTTTTTCTTTTTTTCTCTCTCCAATACAGAGAGAAAGAAAAAAAAGAAAAGAAATGGTACAGAAAAAATAAAGCACACAAAAAGGGGAAAAGATAGCACAAAGAGGAAAAATTTATTATCATTCCTGTATTTGTGGTCCTTCCAATAAGAATGCAACACTTGTATTTATTTTTTTTCTTTTTTTCTCACTCCAATAGAGAGAAAGAAAAAAAAAAGAAATGGTACAGAAAAAATAAAGCGCACAAAAAGGGGAAAACTTAGCACAAAGTGGAAAAATTTATTATGACCCCCGTATTTGTGGTCCTTCCAATAAGAATGCAACACTTGTATTTATTTTATCATTTTCTTTTTTTTTTCTTTTTTTCTCTCTCCAATACAGAGAGAAAGAAAAAAAAGAAAAGAAATGGTACAGAAAAATAAAGCACTATTTGTGGTCCTTCCAATAAGAATACAACACTTGTATTTATTTTTTCTTTTATTTTTTTTTTTTTCTCTCTCCAGCAGAGAGAAAGAAAAAGAAAAGAAAAGAAATGGTACAGAAAAAATAAAGCACACAAAAAGGGGAAAAGATAGCACAAAGAGGAAAAATTTATTATGATCCCCGTATTTGTGGTTCTACAATAAGAATGCAACACTTGTATTTATTTTTTCTTTTTCTTTTTTTTCTTTTTTTCTCTGTCCAATAGAGAGAAAGAAAAAGAAAAGAAAAGAAATGGTACGGAAAAAATAAAGCAGTGGAAAAATTTATTATGATCCCCGTATTTGTGGTCCTTCCAATAAGAATGCAACACTTGTATTTATTTTTTCTTTTATTTTTTCTTTTGAAAGAAAAAAAAAAAAGAAAAGAAAAAATTTATTTTTTGGAAAGCACACAAATACGGGGATCATTTTTTTCCACTTTGTGTTTTTTTCTCTCTTTTTGTGTGAGAATTGGAGAGAGAGAAAAAAAGAAAAAAAAATAAATACAAGTGTTGCATTGTTATTGGAAGGACCACAAATACGGGGATCATAATAAATTTTTCCACTTTGTGCTATCTTTTCCCCTTTTTGTGTGCTTTATTTTTTCTGTACCATTTCTTTTTTTTTTTTATCTCTCTCTATTGGAGAGAAAAAAATAAAAAATAAATAAATACAAGTGTTGCATTCTTATTGGAAGGACCACAAATACGGGGATCGTAATAAATTTTTCCTCTTTGTGCTATCTTTTTTCCTTTTTGTGTGCTTTATTTTTCTGTACCATTTCTTTTTTTTTTCTTTCTCTCTCTATTGGACAGAGAAACTAAGAAAAAATGAAAAAGAAAAAATAAATACATGTGTTGTATTCTTATTGGAAGGACCACAAATACGGGGATCATAATAAATTTTTCCACTTTGTGCTATCTTTTCCCCTTTTTGTGTGCTTTATTTTTCTGTACCATTTCTTTTTTTTTCTCTCTATTAAAGAGACAAAAAAAGAAAAAATAAATAAATACAAGTGTTGCATTCTTATTGGAAGGACCACAAATACGGGGATCATAATAAATTTTTACACTTTGTGCTATCTTTTCCCCTTTTTGTGTGCTTTATTTTTCCTGTACCATTTCTTTTTTTTCTTTCTCTCTCTATTGGAGAGAAAAAAAAAGAAAAAAAAATAAATACAAGTGTTGCATTCTTATTGGAAGGACCACAAATACGGGGGTCATAATAAATTTTTCCACTTTGTGCTATATTTTCCCCTTTTTGTGTGCTTTATTTTTTCTGTACCATTTCTTTTTTTTTTCTTTTATTTATCTACCCAATTGGAGAGAAAAAAAAAAAAAAAAAAAAAAAAATAAAAGAAAAAATAAATACACGGTTTGTATTCTTATTGGAAGGACCACAAATACGGGGATCATAATAAATTTTTCCTCTTTGTGCTATCTTTTTCCCTTTTTGTGTGCTTTATTTTTTCTGTACCATTTCTTTTCTTTTCTTTTCTTTTTCTTTCTCTCTCTATTGGAGAGAGAAAAAAAGAAAAAAATAAAAGAAAAAATAAATACAAGTGTTGTATTCTTATTGGAAGGACCACAAATACAGGGATCATAATAAATTTTTTCACTTTGTGCTTTCTTTTCCCCTTTTTGTGTGCTTTATTTTTCCTGTACCATTTCTTTTTTTTTCTTTCTCTCTCTATTGGACAGAGAAAAAAAGAAAAAAAAGAAAAAAAAAATAAATACAAGTGTTGCATTCTTATTGGAAGGACCACAAATACGGGGATCATAATAAATTTTTCCACTTTGTGCTATCTTTTCCCCTTTTTGTGTGCTTTATTTTTTTGTACCATTTTTTTTTCTCTCTCTATTGGAGAGAGAAAAAAAAATAAATACAAGTGTTGCATTCTTATTGGAAGGACCACAAATACGGGGATCATAATAAATTTTTCCACTTTGTGCTATCTTTCCCCTTTTTGTGTGCTTTATTTTTCTGTACCATTTCTTTTTTTTTTCTTTCTCTCTCTATTTCAGAGAGAAAAAAAAAAAAATAAATAAATACAAGTGTTGCATTCTTATTGGAAGGACCACAAATACGGGGATCATAATAAATTTTTCCACTTTGTGCTATATTTTCCCCTTTTTGTGTGTTTTTATTTTTCTGTACCAATTTTTTTCTTTTCTTTTCTTTCTCTCTCTATTGGAGAGAAAAAAAAATAAAAATATAAACAATAAATAAATACAAGTGTTGCATTCTTATTGGAAGGACCACAAATACGGGGATCATAATAAATTTTTCCACTTTGTGCTATCTTTTCCCCTTTTTGTGTGCTTTATTTTTTCTGTACCATTTCTTTTTTTTTTCTTTCTCTCTCTATTGGAGAGAGAAAAAAAAAAAAAAAAAAGAAAAAATAAATACAAGTGTTGCATTCTTATTGGAAGGACCACAAATACGGGGATCATAATAAATTTTTCCACTTTGTGCTATATTTTCCCTTTTTTGTGTGTTTTATTTTTTCTGTTCCATTTCTTTTTTTTTCTTTCTCTCCTTTTTCCACTTTGTGTGCTTTATTTTTCTGTACCATTTCTTTTTTTTTCTTTTTCTTTCTCTCTCTATTGGAGAGAGAAAAAAAATACATACAAGTGTTGTATTCTTATTGGAAGGACCACAAATACGGGGATCATAATACATTTTTCCACTTTGTGCTATCTTTTCCCCTTTTTGTGTGCTTTATTTTTTCTGTACCATTTCTTTTCATTTCTTTTTCTTTCTCTCTCTATTGGAGAGAGAAAAAAAGAAAAAAAGAAAAGAAAAAATAAATACAAGTATTGTATTCTTATTGGAAGGACTACAAATACAGGGATCATAATAAATTTTTCACTTTATGCTTTCTTTTCCCCTTTTTGTGTGCTTTATTTTTCCTGCACCATTTCTTTTTTTTTTCTTTCCCTCTCTATTGGAGAGAGAGAAAAAGAAAAAAAAAAGAAAAAAGAAAAATAAATACAATTGTTGCATTCTTATTGGAAGGACCACAAATACGGGGATCATAATAAATTTTTCCACTTTGTGCTATATTTTCCCCTTTTTGTGTGCTTTATTTTTTCTGCACTTTATTTTTTCTGCACCATTTCTTTTCTTTTCTTTTCTTTCTCTCTCTATTGGAGAGAGAAAAAAATAAAAAAATAAAAAATAAATAAATACAAGTGTTGCATTCTTATTGGAAGTACCACAAATACGGGGGTCATAATAAATGTTTCCACTTTGTGCTAAGTTTTCCCCTTTTTGTGCGCTTTATTTTTTCTGTACCATTTCTTTTTTTTTTTCTTTTTCTTTCTCTCTCTATTGGAGAGGGGAAAAAACAAAAAATAAAAGAAAAAATAAATACAAGTGTTGTATTCTTATTGGAAGGACCACAAATACGGGGATCATAATAAATTTTTCCTCTTTGTGCTATCTTTTTCCCTTTTTGTGTGCTTTATTTTTTCTGTACCATTTCTTTTCTTTTCTTTTTCTTTCTCTCTCTATTGGAGAGAAAAAAAAAGAAAAAAAAAAAAAGAAAAAATAAATACAAGTGTTGTATTCTTATTGGAAGGACCACAAATACAGGGATCATAATAAATTTTTTCAATTTGTGCTTTCTTTTCTCATTTTTTTGTGCTTTATTTTTCCTGTACCATTTCTTTTTTTTTTCTTTCTCTCTCTATTGGACAGAGAAAAAAAGAAAAAAAAGAAAAAGAAAAAATAAATACAAGTGTTGCATTCTTATTGGAAGGACCACAAATACGGGGATCATAATAAATTTTTCCACTTTGTGCTATCTTTTTCCCTTTTTGTGTGCTTTTATTTTTTCTGTACCATTTCTTTCTTTTTTTTCTTTGCTTTCTCTCCCTCTATTGGAGAGAGAAAAAAAATACATACAAGTGTTGCATTCTTATTGGAACGACCACAAATACGGGGATCATAATAAATTTTTCCACTTTGTGCTGTCTTTTTCCCTTTTTGTGTGCTTTATTTTTTCTGTACCATTTTTTTTTTTTTTCTCTCTATTGGAGAGAGAAAAAAGAAAAATTAATAAATACAAGTGTTGCATTCTTATTGGAAGGACCACAAATACGGGAATCATAATAAATTTTTCCACTTTGTGCTATATTTTCCCCTTTTTGTGTGTTTTTATTTTTCTGTACCAATTTTTTTCTTTTCTTTTCTTTCTCTCTCTATTGGAGAGAAGAAAAAATAAAAAAATAAACAATAAATAAATACAAGTGTTGCATTCTTATTGGAAGGACCACAAATACGGGGATCAGAATAAATTTTTCCACTTTGTGCTATCTTTTCCCCTTTTTGTGTGTTTTTATTTTTCTGTACCAATTTTTTTCTTTTCTTTTCTTTCTCTCTCTATTGGAGAGAGAAAAAAAGAAAAAATAAAAGAAAAAATAAATACAAGTGTTGCATTCTTATTGGAAGGACCACAAATACGGGGATCATAATAAATTTTTCCACTTTGTGCTATCTTTTCCCTTTTTTGTGTGCTTTATTTTTCTATACCATTTTTTTTCTTTTTTTTTCTTTCTCTCTGTATTGGAGAGAGAAAAAAAGAAAAAAAAAAGAATAAAGAAAGATAAATACAAGTGTTGCATTCTTATTGGAAGGACCACAAATACGGGGATCATAATAAATTTTTCCACTTTGTGCTATATTTTCCTCTTTTTGTGTGTTTGTTTTTTCTGCACCATTTCTTTTCTTTTCTTTTCTTTCTCTCTCTATTGGAGAGAGAAAAAAATAAAAAAAATAAAAAATAAAAAAATACAAGTGTTGCATTCTTATTGGAAGTACCACAAATACGGGGGTCATAATAAATGTTTCCACTTTGTGCTAAGTTTTCCCCTTTTTGTGCGCTTTATTTTTTTTGTACCATTTTTTTTTCTTTTTCTTTCTCTCTCTATTGGAGAGGGAAAAAATAAATAAATAAATAAATACAAGTGTTGTATTCTTATTGGAAGGACCACAAATACGGGGATCATAATAAATTTTTCCTCTTTGTGCTATCTTTTTCCCTTTTTGTGTGCTTTATTTTTTCTGTACCATTTCTTTTCTTTTCTTTTCTTTTCTTTTTCTTTATCTCTCTATTGGACAGAGAAAAAAATAAAAAAATAAAAGAAAAAATAAATACAAGTGTTGCATTCTTATTGGAAGGACCACAAATACGGGGATCATAATAAATTTTTCCACTTTGTGCTATCTTTTCCCCTTTTTGTGTGCTTTTATTTTTTCTGTACCATTTCTTTCTTTTTTTTCTTTGCTTTCTCTCCCTCTATTGGAGAGAAAAAAAAATACATACAAGTGTTGCATTCTTATTGGAACGACCACAAATACGGGGATCATAATAAATTTTTCCACTTTGTGCTGTCTTTTTCCCTTTTTGTGTGCTTTTTTTTTTCTGTACCATTTTTTTTTTCTTTCTCTCTTTTGGAGAGAAAAAAAGAAAAATAAATAAATACAAGTGTGCATTCTTATTGGAAGGACCACAAATACGGGGATCATAATAAATTTTCCCACTTTGTGCTATCTTTACCCCTTTTTGTGTGCTTTATTTTTCTGTACCATTTCTTTTTTTTTCTTTCTCTCTATTGGAGAGAGAAAAAGTAAACAATAAATAAATACAAGTGTTGCATTCTTATTGGAAGGACCACAAATACGGGGATCAGAATAAATTTTTCCACTTTGTGCTATATTTTCCCCTTTGTGTGTGTTTTTATTTTTTCTGTACCATTTCTTTTCTTTTCTTTTCTTTTCTTTCTCTCTCTCTATTGGAGAGAAAAAAAAATAAAAAAATAAACAATAAATAAATACATGTGTTGCATTCTTATTGGAAGGACCACAAATACGGGGATCATAATAAATTTTTCCACTTTGTGCTATCTTTTCTCCTTTTTGTGTGCTTTATTTTTTCTGTACCATTTCTTTTTTTTCTCTCTCTCTATTGGACAGAGAAAAAAATAAAAATAAAAATAATAAATAAATAATAAATAAATACAAGTGTTGCATTCTTATTGGAAGGACCACAAATACGGGGATCATAATAAATTTTTCCACTTTGCGCAATCTTTTCCCCTTTTCGTGTGCTTTATTTTTACTGTACCATTTTTTTTTTCTGTCTCTCTATTGGAGAGAAAAAAAAGAAAAAAAAATACAAGTGTGCATTCTTATTGGAAGGACCACAAATATGGGGATCATAATAAATTTTTCCACTTTGTGCTATCTTTTCCCCTTTTTGTGTGCTTTATTTTTTCTGTACCATTTCTTTTTTTTCTTTCTCTCTGTATTGGAGAGAAAAAAAAAAAAGAAAAAGAAAAAATAAATACAAGTGTTGCATTCTTATTCGAAGGACCACAAATACAGGGATTATAATAAATTTTTCCACTTTGTGTTATCTTTTCCCCTTTTTGTGTGCTTTAATTTTTCTGTACCATTTCTTTTTTTTCTTTCTCTCTCTATGGTAGAGAAAAAAATGAAAAAATAAATAAATACAAGTGTTGCATTCTTATTGGAAGGACCACAAATACGGGGATCATAAATTTTTTTTCCACGTTGTGCATATTTTCCCCTTTTTGTGTGCTTTATTTTTTCTGTACCATTTCTTTTTTTTTCTTTCTCTCTCTATTGGACAGAGAAAAAAAGAAAAAAAAGAAAAAGAAAAAATAAATACAAGTGTTGTATTCTTATAGGAAGGACCACAATTACGGGGATCATAATAAATTTGTCTACTTTGTGCTATATTTTCCCCTTTTTGTGTGCTTTATTTTTTCTGTACCATTTCTTTTTTTTCTTTCTCTCTCTATTGGACAGAGAAAAAAAGAAAAATAAATAAATAAATAAATACAAGTGTTGCATTCTTATTGGAAGGACCACAAATACGGGGATCATAATAAATTTTTCCACTTTGTAATATCTTTTCCCCTTTTTGTGTGCTTTATTTTTTCTGTATCATTTTTTTTTTTTTTTTCTTTCTCTCTGTATTGGAGAGAGAAAAAAAGAAAAAAAAGAAAATGAAAAAATAAATACAAGTGTTGCATTCTTATTGGAAGGACCACAAATACAGGTATTATAATAAATTTTTCCACTTTGTGCTATCTTTTCCCCTTTTTGTGTAACACCCTCTCTTGTAGGCCTCCAAGAGAGTTGTTTGCTAAGCGGAATTAGAGTTCTTTAATAGTATTTTAGAGACTGAAAAAAATTTCGCTTTTACATTGCCAATTAAAACTAAAGAGGGGATCTGGTTAATTACAAAAATCAGAGTACACAAAATTTCTTAAACTTATTAAAAATATAAATTTCCTGATAGACCTTGCTGTCTTTAAAAATTCGTATAAAATCCAGTTCAACGATTCAAAATTATATTATTTGTAATCTGGAAACTAGACATCTGGGGCTTCACGTTCATATAAAATAATAGTGATTTGGAGTTCGTTTGACCCTCGAAACATAACTCGCAAAATAAGAGAGAAAATAGTGGAAATATCACAAATGTCCTGGCTGGTAAAATTCGTAATAAATCGATCTTTCAGAATTTCTTTGCAAGGTTTGTATATAATGAAACTAGACACCTGGGGCTACGCGTGCATATAAATTATAAGAAAATCGGAGGTCCGTAGCCCCAGTACGACAACTTACAAAGTGCTCGCAAAGACTTTTCAAAACTCAGCATTTAGATAACATGTCAAAATCCTTTTCGCAAACGTTTCAACATCTGTTTCCAAAATACTTGCTGGTCATAAAATCGTAATGCAATAATAAAACCATAGTTCACAGTAATAAAAGCTTCTCAATTTCATACAGTCATCCATAAAATATCACATCAATAGCAGCATGCCCAAACAGTAGAAGCCAACATCAAATATCCAAGTCCTCAAAAGCTTTTACGTCCTCCTGCCATTTTGTAAAAATAGCAGCCCCAAAGGGGTGAGAGAAAATCCCAGTAGTGTGGCAACAAAACCAT
>NW_026899824.1:0-9752 GCF_033153095.1 Gastrolobium bilobum
TTAGGTTTCCAAAAATTCAATCACAATTAAACCATGTAAATGGGATGGAAACATACTCACAACAAAGGCTAGAAGCTACCCCAAGACTCCTCCAAGCAATAGAAGATCAAAAAGCTCCATGAACATCCAATTTTCTTCAAATTTTCGGATCTGATTTTTGCCTAATGCTCCACAAAGAGGCGATTTCAAGGCTTGGGAGTATCACCAATGGCTTTAGAATGGGTTTTCCAATAAATTTCAACATAAATTTCAAGGGTTTTGGTGGAGAAATGGATGATTTAGAAAAGGAAGAAAGCTTGGTGGGGTTTCAATTGGGGAGGGGGCTGAGGAGAGGGGAAGGGAAGAGAGAGAGCGTGAGGGAAAAAGTGAACATGACTCACTTAAGTGACTTTTTTCTTTAGGTGGGTCCCACACGCGATTTAACTTTAATCAATCACCTAATTTCAACCAGAAATTCATGACCTACGTATTTTTCTCGTCCATGTCATATTTTTGTTTCCTAAAAATACTGATAAAAATTTCACGCTTATCGGTACAATTATACCGCAGTATTTTACACCGGTAAAATCACTATTCATCAATTTTTCCCGAATTTGCCTAACCACTCGATTTTTCGTTCTGAATCCATTTCCAGGGTTATTTTTATCATCTGAGACCTTCTACTCAATTTTTATCTTCCTAGGGTTGCGTGTTGGCTAATTACCGTTTTGCCCTTTCTTTGTATTTTGGCCTAATCTTTAGGATTTTCACTAATCCTTCACTTAAATACTCACTTAATATTTTAAATATTTAATTTAGAAATGTGAGGTGTTATATTCACCCCACCTTTTAGAATTTTGTCCGCAAAATTAACTCATACTCATGCGCTAACTCGGACACAGCCGGAGAATCTCATCCTCCCGCTCCCAAGTAGCATCCTCAAGTGTGTATCTTTACCACATTACTTTTATCACAAGCATGATCTCCTTTTTATGATACTCATTATCCTTTGATCCTTCACAATTACTCGTATCTTATGGTTCTGTGACCTTTTAATTCACAATACTTTAAACTTTCTCTGGTTTACCGTTTCACTTTCGCCGATTTTTTTTTGGTAATAACATAACCATATTACAGATTTATTGATATCAATTCACCTCATTCTCATCTCTATCTATCTTTCTGACCCATGGTCGTTCTCAAAAGCATCTAATCGTTTTCATACTAGGCTCTAACCGTTCTCATGCACATTCACTAGTTATTCCTGGAGTATTTCCAACTCACATGTTCTTTAGTACTTATCTCTTTTCGCTGTCCTCACTGTTTCAACCACCCCCAAATATACCAGTCTTTTCCATTACTTTTACTACTCTTATCATCTCGTTGTTTTCTTGGCTTTCACCCAAGCACATACTTTCTTGTTTCAAAGGCACTTTGTCGTGTCCTACAATTACGACTCACATTAAATTCTATACTTATATACTTTATTTTTCCTTGTCACGTGTCTTCACCTCTTCTTAGGTACTCACAACTATATCTTTCTCTTTGTGATACGAAACTAACAATCCTCACCATAGTTTATGTTTTCGATTAACCATTTAAGGTTCTTTAACCACAAACACACTCCTGAATTTTTCCATCTACAAACTCGTATTCATAATTTACGCTCACTGTTGCTCTCTTTATTAACTTAACCATCTCAACTTTATCAACTCAGTCAGCTCAACTCCATACTTAGACCTCTCACAGTCTAAACACCACACTCATCAATGACCTCCACATCAAGGCCTCATGCTTAATATTTTCTCTCACTAACTATTTTCAACTTTCATTCCACTCCGATGTTGCAACTTAACCATATGTTCCACTTATTTATACTACTTTTTCGTAATCATCGTCATTTAATCCTGGATGTCAAACTCAAAACACTATCACCTTACAGTTTTACTAACTTCCACCAAACACCTCGGGACGAATCATTTTCCAAACCCATTTCACTAGTAACTGATGGACCACTAAAAATGCCATATCTCTCACATATAAGTCACATCCTGTAGGAATCTTTGAAACTTAATTGTCAAGTCACATAAAACTATATCCATCATTGCCACTACTTCTACAATTTACCATCGGTTGGTATATCAGTCTCTCAGAATATTCAAAGCTACCAGAAGCACTCGACCAAACATCATTAGTACCTAACCAAAACAACGTTAGCATTGTGCATTTTCCACCCACTTTCCACTATAAGTGGCATATGCAGTTATATATAACACTCCTCAATCTACTCAACCAGTAAAGTCAGGCTATCAACTTTTAGGTAACCAATTACAATTCCAGTTTCCAACTATTATTACACATTCGTGCTTGATTCCATCACAATTTACCTTTTATAAGGGCTAATAATTCACCGTTTTAACCTGAACTCTTGATCATCACCAGCCTTCTTAGAAGGACACTTACTCCATCTATCAACATTAGATCACACTATTATATCTTTGATCATAAGGCGAGAATTCCAACAAACTTACTACCTCACTTGGAGCCGATATTATTTCATCGAACTTACTTTACACCCAATATAGTGCTTCACTATCACACTTCTAAATTCTTACACACTATACCTCACCTCTTATATCCAAATCTGACATATTATTGTTCATTTACAAATATCTGACTTCACATTTTGCGTTAATCATATGGCAAAACTCTCCCAATACAGTGGGTAAAAACATTCTCAGGTTTAACCGCTCGAGCTCTTGCTGTCCTCAGGGCCCCAGATGTACTGACCCACCGATCAGAGAATCCACCCATATGATCCATGCAGTAATGATAACCTACCACCAGCTGACCCTGTTCTATTAGCATTCCCAACGTTTCTTATTTGTGCATTTATATAATTCAACTCAACTATACTAACAGTCACATCAATGCGGAACACTTCCTCGTCTCCCATTACTCATATAAGATAATAATTGTCTCCGGGAACGTAATCCACACAGAGATAACCATACCCTCCGGGCACATAAGCCACACAGAGATATCCATCATAATATATATTGTGCTTTTACTCATACAATCGCAGAGTATCAGCCCGTTTGATTTAAGGTCATAGGGTCAATCAATCTAACCATTAAATCTGATGATTAATCCCTTTCCATAATCGCAATCGCGAACCTCAGATTGAATATCCACGATCGCACGATATCAATCTGAGTTGGGAAGGGAAACAAAACTGATTTAAAATAAAACACAGACCCTCAAGACTAATCCATGGAATCCGTTACCCTTAGGTTGATTAAAAGGTTCTTAACCTCGCATGGCTAAGGCAAACATGATTAAAATAAAATAAAAAGAAGAAGAAGAAGAAGAAAAAGATGCAGAACGCGAAGAACGCTCCAGAGAAAGTGCTTTGATCCCAAAATACGAAAATTCAAAATGAATCAAATGTTTCCTACTCTGCCGTCATATACCCCTACCCAGAGCGGGTTAGGGTTCAGTTCTGATCGGCCCAGCCCATCTATCTAAAATGCGAAATAAAATAAATAAAATAAATAAAATAAAACTTGGCTTTGGGCCACTTATGTAATTGAGTTTTAAATTACCAGTCAAAAATTCAACAAAACACGTTCTTCTTGGCGTCAGAAATCGACCAGCTTCTAGTTCGAATTGGGCTTCGAGCTCTTCATAAGAATTGTAGTTCTGTGTTAACTGAAAAATCCAACAAGAACGGAGTCAATCCGACAACTGTGGACCGAGATATGGCCAAAATACAGAAGTAACGTAAAGCTAAAAAATTCTGACGAAAATAAATTAAACCCAATCAAACACTAAAAATGTAAATTAACTCAAAACATCATTATTTTATTCAAATAAATCCTAAAAATACTAATCAAGAGTAACAAATAAGTGTAATAAAATATGAGTTATCAAATTCCCCCACACTTATCTTTTTGCACTCCTGGGCAAAAACTAGAATAGCAAAAGAAAGCAAAGAAATAAGAGAAGAGTGAAGATCAACCTATCCTTCCTAATAATTAGCAAGTATACAAAAGATAACAAAAATCACAAGTCTTGAACAGATAAAACAACCAGGACAAAAATAAAATTCCTTAATCTCAAATCACAAGACCTGTCAATTTCAACTGCAACTGCTAACTGCACAAAAATGGTTCCTCACAGGATGCTCTCAATTTTCTCTCAAGTGTATAAGTTAATTTAGTATATCACTCAAATCAACTCCAGAAAATCATCCTACCATAGGCTTGCTCAAATTCTACTTCTCCACTGCTAATAACACATGCATGCACAAATCAAGAGGGCTTTATGCAGGGCTGTAAAGGGGCTGAGGTAAAGGTATGGATGAATATGGAAGAGAAAGCTAAACACCCCAGAATTTTACAAAGAGCAAAAGTTAATAACTAAACTAAGAACATAAAACAAAGATACTGAAAAAAATAAACACCTTTTTTTTGTTGTTTTTTTGTTGTTGTTTTTTTTTGTTTTTGTTTTTGTTTTTGTTTTTTTTTGAAGAAAAAACACATAAGTACAACCACATATGTCACCCCCCACATTTAAATTTTTGTCCGTCTCGGGCAAACCCCCACACTTAAACACAACATCTCAATGAAACCAATGCTCAGTAAAACTCCAGGGTGTGGAATTAATTGGTTTTTCACTTAGCCTTGTAATGCGGCTTAAGAAATAAAGGATATAAAGGCTCAAAGGGCTCACCAAGGGATAATAATATAAGGGATGGCTATCTGGCTAAAGTGGGTAAAGAAAGAAAGAATGCCTCAATCATATTCATGCATGCAAGTGAAAAATGCAGTTTCAAAAAGAATCAGAGCAAGTTCTAGAGCACAACAATCAAGAGTAGAATCACACAAGAAAGAAAAACTGGCCTACAGATTAAGACCATGTCTACAGGCTCAAAAACCTCACAAGGGTATACCAAATCATGCAATCAGTAGCACAGTATCAAGCAGCAAGTAATGCAATCCAAGAATCAAGAACCAAGCCTAAGCAGAAATTTCTATCAAACCCTGTGATTTAAGTCTACTCCATGTAACACTCAATAATAACTAGAAAGAAAAGAAAAATCTACCTATGAAAATCAAAGACTGAAATAAAGAAAGGAAAAGAAAAATGCAAATAACACAAAGAAAAGAAAAAGAGGTAAGAAGACTCCCTGAACTCCCTAAGGAGGATAAGTAGCATCAATGAGCATAGCCTCTGTCTCCACAGGTTTATTCTGGGGTCCTTCATTAACAACTTTGAGGTGATGGCCAATCATTGTGCAAGTCTTCCCCACCTGCTTATCACGCAACTTTGGGGGCTTTCTTTTCTGTGTGTATTTCTTCTTCTCTTGATCCTTTCTTCCAACCTTACGCAAACTTTTCTGCATACTAAAAACAGAGGAAGAACTTTTTGGTACCCATTTCATCTTGGGTCCATGAGAGTTAGGATCAAAATAATTACCAGAACGGGGAGTCTTGCATAACTTCACATTTAGTTCACATTCAGAATTAACATTAATAGGCAAGTCATAATCCACAGGTAATGCACAATCACTAATCAATTCAGAATCAACCTTATCAGCCACATCATGAATCACTTTTATGCATGAAACTGAATGATCAACCTGAACCTTAGAATGCTTCATGGAATCAAATATACTAAAATGTAAAATGCTATCACCAAATTTCATGGATAGAGTACCAGAATGAACATCTATCTTGGTCCTAGCTGTTCTCATGAAAGGCCTACCAAGTATAATTGGTGATCTATTAGTAGCAGTCTCACTCTCCATTTCTAAAATGTAGAAGTCAGCAGGAAAAATCAGATTATTAACTCTGACCAATACATCCTCAATCAAATCAGATGGGTGAATACTACTCATGTTAGCTAATGTAACCACAATACTAGTAGCACGCAAAGGACCAAGACCAAGAGACTTATATACAGATTCAGGCATGACATTAATGGAAGCCCCTAAGTCTAGCATGCAATCATGAAAAACAGAATTGCCAATTACACAAGGGATAGTAAATGTCCCTGGATCTTGACATTTTTTAGGCATAATAGGCTGGATGAGTGCTGATACATTCTGACTCAGGTTAACTTGCTCATCTCCTTTCAGTCTCCTCTTGTTGGTGCACAGCTCCTTTAGAAACTTGGCATATCTCGGAATCTGCTGTATTGCATCCAGAAGAGGGATGTTCACCTCAACTTTTTGGAAGATGTCAAGTATCTCTTTATCTTGAGCCTTTCGCCGATTTTTTTTTGTTAATAACATAAACATATTACAGATTTATTGATATCAATTCACCTCATTCTCATCTCTATCTATCTTTCTGACCCATGGTCGTTCTCAAAAGCATCTAATCATTTTCATACTAGGCTCTAACCGTTCTCATGCACATTCACTAGTTATTCCTGGAGTATTTCCAACTCACATGTTCTTTAGTACTTATCTCTTTTCGCTGTCCTCACTGTTTCAACCACCCCCAAATATACCAGTCATTTCCATTACTATTACTACTCTTATCATCTCGTTGTTTTCTTGGCTTTCACCCAAGCACATACTTTCTAGTTTCAAAGGCACTTTGTCGTGTCCTACAATTACGACTCACATTAAATTCTATACTTATATACTTTATTTTTCCTTGTCATGTGTCTTCACCTCTTCTTAGGTACTCACAACTATATCTTTCTCTTTGTGATACGAAACTAACAATCCTCACCATAGTTTATGTTTTCGATTAACCATTTAAGGTTCTTTAACCACAAACACACTCCTCAATTTTTCCATCTACAAACTCGTATTCATAATTTACGCTCACTGTTGCTCTCTTTATTAACTTAACCATCTCAACTTTATCAACTCAGTCAGCTCAACTCCATACTTAGACCTCTCACAGTCTAAACACCTCACTCATCAATGACCTCCACATCAAGGCCTCATCCTTAATATTTTCTCTCACTAACTATTTTCAACTTTCATTCCACTCCGATGTTGCAACTTAACCATATGTTCCACTTATTTATACTACTTTTTCGTAATCATCGTCATTTAATCCTGGATGTCAAACTCAAAACACTATCACCTTACAGTTTTACTAACTTCCACCAAACACCTCGGGACGAATCATTTTCCAAACCCATTTCACTAGTAACTGATGGACCACTAAAAATGCCATATCTCTCACATATAAGTCACATCCTGTAGGAATCTTTGAAACTTAATTGTCAAGTCACATAAAACTATATCCATCATTGCCACTACTTCTACAATTTACCATCGGTTGGTATATCAGTCTCTCAGAATATTCAAAGCTACCAGAAGCACTCGACCAAACATCATTAGTACCTAACCAAAACAACGTTAGCATTGTGCATTTTCCACCCACTTTCCACTATAAGTGGCATATGCAGTTATATATAACACTCCTCAATCTACTCAACCAGTAAAGTCAGGCTATCAACATTTAGGTAACCAATTACAATTCCAATTTCCAACTATTATTACACATTCGTGCTTGATTCCATCACAATTTACCTTTTATAAGGGCTAATAATTCATTGTTTTAACCTGAACTCTTGATCATCACCAGCCTTCTTAGAAGGACACTTACTCCATCTGTCAACATTAAATCACACTATTATCTCTTTTATCATAAGGCGAGAATTCCAACAAACTTACTACCTCACTTGGAGCCGATATTATTTCATCGAACTTACTTTACACCCAATATAGTGCTTCACTATCACACTTCTAAATTCTTACACATTATACCTCACCTCTTATATCTAAATCTGACATATTATTGTTCATTTACAAATATCTGACCTCACATTTTGCGTTAATCATATGGCAAAACTCTCCCAATACAGTGGGTAAAAACATTCTCAGGTTTAACCGCTCGAGCTCTTGCTGTCCTCAGGGCCCCAGATGTACTGACCCACCGATCAGAGAATCCACCCATATGATCCATGCAGTAATGATAACCTACCACCAGCTGACCCTGTTCTATTAGCATTCCCAACGTTTCTTATTTGTGCATTTATATAATTCAACTCAACTATACTAACAGTCACATCAATGCGGAACACTTCCTCGTCTCCCATTACTCATATAAGATAATAATTGTCTCCGGGAACGTAATCCACACAGAGATAACCATACCCTCCGGGCACATAAGCCACACAGAGATATCCATCATAATATATCTGTATCTAACGGCAAGATGTGTTTTGTATAAACACATGAGGCTACCCTCATTATAGGAATAGTGGTATACTAAACATATTTCACATATGCATAATTCATTATGACTTCCTGGGTATGTTCCTTTCCACTAACCATGCAAATTTCAATTTCTATTGCACATTAGCTCTTTCACTAATCATGCAAATTTTAATTTCTATTGCACATTAGCTCTTCCACTAACAATGCAATTTCAAACTCAATAGCACATTAGCTCTTACACTAATCATGCAAACTCAACTCAATAGCACATTAGCTCTTTCACTAATAATGCCATTTTCAAACTCAATAGCACATTAGCTCTTACACTAATCATGCAAATTCAACTCAATAGCACATTAGCTCTTTCACTAATAATGCCATTTTCAAACTCAATAGCACATTAGCTCTTACACTAATCATGCTATTCTAAGTGCTATTGCACATTAGCTCATACACTAATCGTACAATCTCACATTAAATTGTACATTAGCTCTTTCACTAATCATACAATCTCACATTGAATTGTACATTAGCTCTTTCACTAATCATACAATCTCTTCAGATACTTCCCATCATCGGGGATTTCATTCGACCTCATTGTCCTTTTACCAAAAATTTAATAATTTACCTCAACACAAATAATTAGGCGCTCAGGCCATCACAATGTGTACATACCTATATAGGTATACTGGCACTTAGGCCATCACTGGATTATCATCCGTTATTCATCAGAGTAGGTATACTGGCCATCAGGCCATTAGGTATTATTCACAATGCATTACAACATCCACTAGTAATTAGGCCATTTTAAATTATGATATTCATTCTTTGAGATTTCCAAGAGACCTCAATCATGGATCAATCCTCTTATACTTCATAACACCTGAACCTCTACAAAGTAGCCATTTCCAAGGAGAATTTCACACTTTAACGCACACATATAATACATTTGTTTCCTTCATGGCATATCTGTCAAGCTAGACCATTATTCCGTTACGGACAATTATACTCTCAATGAACCTTGTTCAATGCCATCCATGGTGTTTAATCAACACTACCTCCTTTGATTTAAACCCCATATTTCAATATATGTACTTCAGCATAATAATTTCAAGTGGTCCACCTGTACTTAGGGACTTATAATTGTACTACACTATAATAATACGTAGGAATTTTCCCAATACCATCTTCATACTATAAACTCCTCTCCAATATATATTTATTATCCACAATTCTACCACTTTGCCTGTGCTAATACTGTACATATCATAGGTTTGTTTACAATTTTTACTTATGATACAACTTTGTAGTTTTCACCAAAAGGTCGGACAAAACATTTAAGTCTGTTTTCCTTAAGTCCTCTAATATTCATATTTTTCTTACTGCCATCTCTTGTCCATGGAGCAGTCAACACTGCATCCACAACATCAGGCTAAAGACTCACATCCGGTGCTCCAAGGTTGCCACGCAGGCTTCTTACGATGACCACGCATGTAACACAAAGGAATGAGTTGATCAGGCT
>NW_026899825.1:0-9944 GCF_033153095.1 Gastrolobium bilobum
TGACTCTTCACTCAACACTTTGTTACATTTTAGACCACATCCATATATATAGAGGCAGAATTACGAGTAAAAGGGTTTTCTTTTTATTTTGAGATAAAGAAAAATAATTTTATTAAAGTTTCTATTTATTTATACAATTAGATATAAAAAAATTATTTTCAAATTAAATTAAATTAAATCATGCATGTGTTGGTATTGCTCCTTGTAATTATTTTGTTTTATATGTTGCTGCAGTCATGCATAACATAAAATTTTGAAACAAAATAACATATTTCGCGATTAATATAAATATATAATAAAAAATTAATTAAAAAAATTAAATAAATTAAAATGCTCTTATTATTCTCATCAGATATTAAAATAAATTTTATCAAATCTTAAAAAATCAGCATTATATTCAAAAGTTTCTTCTAACAAAATCACCTAATCAATATCCTTTATTTTCTTATTATTTATATCAACACAAAGTCAGAGTTATTTTCAAATTATTTACCAAATTTGTTTTTGATTTTATTCAATCATTTTCAATTTTTAAATCACTTAATAAATACAATTTATTTAATTACTATTAATTTTATGCTCTATTAATTCTATCGTATATGATATCAATTATCATTCGGATTTACTAAAAGTTCCTTCTTTCCTTTTTCATATATGATATCAATTATCATTCGGATTTATGCACAGTTTCGATCTTGTTTCCTTTTACACATAATTTTTTTGAAATTGCTCTCTATTTCTTTTGACCAAGGAACTCCTTACGAAATTAAAAAAAAAATCATTATTTTTCATCGTGGAACATATACTTTGTTGAAAACTATTTTTCAATAGAATTCCACGATTTCAAATTCTCAAAAATTGAAAATTGAGGAATTTTATCGTTGAAAAAAGAGAGTAAAAAAAGATATGCTCTATTTAAAATTGAAATAGGTTTAGTCTAAATAAAGTGGGGCTCATTGATTTTTTTATATAAAAAAAAGTGACTTATTTTTCGACATGAAGGCAGCAGATTTTTAACTTATTTATAATAACAACAATAGTTTTTATAGATATATAACTTAAATGATTATTATTAATTATTTTTTTTGGTATCCAAATGATTATTTATTTTATAAAAGAGATATCAGTTTTAACTAACTAATAAACCCTTTAAATTTTATTTTGAAATAAATATATAATGAACAAATTTTATAAGTATTATAATTTTTTAATGATATAAAATAACATTGACAAGAAAATTTAACTTAAATTGTATGCGCGTGATGGAATTTGTTTATATTATAGAGAGAGAAAAATTCAAATTTTTTAAAAGCATTTATTTATAGGCTATTGTGAATACAAAATAAATTAATTCAAATATATTATTTATTTTATTTGATTAATGATAATCAATTATTTCAATATCAGGATAACGTATGAAGCATGAAACACACACCATGAATTTCTAAACAAGAATATCTGATAATCGTATAAATATATAATTGATTGAATCGAAAACCATATTTGGCAAGATATGACAACAAAATAGAAGTTTATTATTCAATCAGAACGATTTTATCATATAGAAAATATTGTGTTTTCACGTTGATTGTAAATATCAGCAAGTTTTTCAGTATAATTATATATGAAATTAAAAATATTATAAAAACAAATTTATACACTCTTCTATTTAAAATATCTTACAAGTTGAAATGAGCCAAAATAAATCATATAATTAACTAAAATAATAAAAGATATCTAAATTTAATTATGTTATGATTGTAATTGATTCCAGTTTTAAATGTCTCATGTTTACACATAATTAAAATTATTAAACAAGTTTATCCAATCAAATCTTGTCCTATTATGAGATATTTTTTTTCCTTTCTCTCTCCATTAAAAAAAATAAGGAAACAAAATTTGCGAACTTTCTGAATAAGGAAACAATTTTTTTTTTATCTTAATCTGAATTCTTAGTGTATCTCACCAAACTAAATTTATTTATTCAACTGAATGAAGGCCTATTTGAACCAGGCGAAAGAAAAAGAAAAAAAAAGGTGTCATCTAACTGTATAATAACGTTAAATAAACTTGCATATGTTTCAAAGATAATCATCAGATCAATATATCTTCATACCATAATTTTAGCTTCAGAAACATAATGTATTTTTGAGTTTCAAACAATTAGTGGAGTCGTTAAGATAGGACAATCATTTGATTGATGCTTGAAAGCTCACGGAAATCGAAAGTGCATAAACAGAAGATCACAACAAAAGAAAAATAAGAAAAAAAAAGAAAAGACGGTATTGTATAATCAAGTCTCTTAGCCGGAAACTAGGTTTTACCATAATTGATGTTATTGTCAAATCAGATGTTTGATCAAACAAAAATAACAGAAAAAAATTAACGACTAAGATTAATAAACAGAACCCCAACATTCTCATAACATAGTCATACTTCAATGTATGTAATCATCCCAATATTTGGGTCTTCTCCGTTTTCGCTTGGGTCTTTGGCTTCTGTGTTGAACTTCTTGCATCCGTTTTCGCTTGGGTCTTTGGCTTCTGTGTTGAACTTCTTGCATCGAATCATTGGATTTGGGTTGTTGGCATGTTGTTCTTGGACTGTTGATGGTGCTTTTCATGGGATTGATGATCTCGGGTTCAAAAACTTTGATTTTCTCTCCTCCACTGTTGTTCGGCCCATCATCAAGAACACCATTATGATGAAGATTGTAACCAGATACTGTTGTTGGAGTGTGATTAAAGGGCATGGAAAGTTCCATAGGATGAAAATTCAAATCTTGTATCAAGGGCTTGGTTTCAACAACTAAGTCATCAATGGTTGGTGTTGCCAAAGACTCTGAATTAAGGGATAAAACAGAGGGAATGAAGGAAGAGGGAAGAGGAGGTTTTTGATCAAAGAAAAGATGAGTTGAAGGTGGTGACGATGGTGGAGTACATGGAATCGATTCCAAATTCGGCAACCATAATTCCATAAAACTCAAGTATTCAGAATAAGATGAAATTTTCGGGAAGAAAGCATTAGCATCATTCTTTCTGGTTTCCTCCAAAAAAAATCCAGATAATCAGAATAAGTTGGTATTTGCAGGTGTTAATCCATGACTCTTCACTCAACACTTTGTTACATTTCAGACCACATCCATATATATAGAGGCAGAATTACGAGTAAAAGGGTTTTCTTTTTGTTTTGAGATAAGGAAAAATAATTTTATTAAAGTTTCTATTTATTTATACAATTAGATATAAAAAAAATTATTTTCAAATTAAATTAAATTAAATCCTGCATGTGTTGGTATTGCTCCATGTAATTATTTTGTTTTATATGTTGCTGCAGTCATGCATAACATAAAATTTTGAAACAAAATAACATCTTTCGTGATTAATATAAATATATAATAAAAAAATTAAATAAAAAAATTAAATAACTTAAAATGCTCTTATTATTCTCATCAGATATTAAAATAAATTTTATCAAATCTTAAAAAATCAGCATTATATTCAAAAGTTTCTTCTAACAAAATCACCTAATGAATATCCTTTATTTTCTTATTATTTATATCAACACAAAGTCAGTGTTATTTTCAAATTATTTACCAAATTTTTTTTTGATTTTATTCAATCATTTTCAATTTTTAAATCACTTAATAAATACAATTTATTTAATTACTATTAATTTTATGCTCTGTTAATTCTATCATATATGATATCAATTATCATTCAGATTTACTAAAAGTTCCTTCTTTCCTTTTTCATATATGATATCAATTATCATTCGGATTTATGCATAGTTTCCATCTTGTTTCCTTTCACACATAATTTTTTTGAAATTGCTCTCTATTTCTTTTGACCAAGGAACTCCTTACGAAATTAAAAAAAATCATTATTTTTCTTCGTGGAACATATACTTTGTTGAAAACTACTTTTCAATAGAACTCCAAGATTTCAAATTCTCAAAAATTGAAAATTGAGGAATTTTATCGTTGAAAAAAGAGAGTAAAAAAAGATATGTTCTATTTAAAATTGAAATAGGTTTAGTCTAAATAAAGTGGGGCTCATTGATTTTTTTATATAAAAAACAAGTGACTTATTTTTCGACATGAAGGCAGCAGATTTTTAACTTATTTATAATCTCAAAAATAGTTTTTATAATAACTTATTTTTCAAATTCTCAAATGATTATTATTAATTATTATTTTTTTGGTATCCAAATGATTATTTATTTTATAAAAGAGATATCAGTTTTAACTAACTAATAAACCCTTGAAATCATAATAAGTGCTTGAATATTCCTAGAATAATATGTAGGACTGTGATTTCAAGTTTCAAGTTAAAATAACGAGAACTGGTGCCAGAACTAATACTGGCTATGAAAAGCGCGTATCGGAAAGGTGCTGCGAAAAATTTAAGGAAAATATGATAATTCTTGTAAAATTGAGTAGGTTCAGAACCCCAAGTTTGGGATTAAAATGCTAAGCGTAGCAATTAATGTTAATATTGTGTGATGAACTCTTAAGTGGCTATATATATAACATGTTGCACAAAACCCTAGGCATCTTGTTATTTTCCTACGTGAAGGGTGGCTGACCAGCTTCTCTAAACACTACTTCATTGGTTCTTGATGAACCCTTAGTTCATCATGGTTTTTAGCAGGAATTAGGATCAAATTGTGTGATTAAATGATGAAAAAGAAGGTTAATGTCCTAAGATGTCCTCAATTACAAGTTCAAGAGCTTTATTGGAAATTTGTATGATTCTTGTAGGAAAAGCAAGCTTGAAAGACAACTGGAGAAGGAAGAAGATTCTGGAGCTCAAGAGGAGAAAAATTGCCTAAGTGTTGAGCGCTAAAACGTCCACACTGAGCGTTTTAGCGCCCTGTTACAGGAAGAGGCCAAAACTTGCTGGTGATGAGCGCTAAAACGTCCACACAGAGCGTTTTAGCGCGCTGCTACACTAAGAAGATGGAAAATTGCTGGTCTTGGACGCTAAAACGGCCTGCAATATGCGTTTTAGCGCCCTAAAGTGGAAAAAGATTATGGTCTTCACCGCTAAAACGTCCAAATCAAACGTTTTAGCGTTGGAGTCAGTTAAAGTTAGTTGAGCATTCACCAAGTTTGGACGCTAAAACGGTCATTCCTTAACGTTTTAGCGTTGAAATCAGTTAAAAGCAGTTGAGCATACGTAAAGCATGGACGCTAAAACGGCCACTTATGGATGTTTTAGCTCCCACATCAGTTTTCTGTTTTTAATTGTCACACTATATAAGGCAAAGCCTTGACACTTGGAGGAGAATCTTGGGGGATCTGAACTCTCTCTCTCTCTTAAACTTAGTCTGACTTCTCTCTAAATTCTTTTAGTTTTTGTATTAGGATTTCCTTGTAATAGTTTGGAGATTGAAGACTTTCAACATGGAAATGAAGTTTGCTTCTTCTTCTCTTATTTATTCCTTAGTCATGTCTGAGTAGAGTCTTTGTAGTCTGAATGCAATGGAACTCCATGATAATATTATGTTGATTTGATTAATATGATGAAGTATTTTTCATGTGCTGATTTGAGATTTTCTGAGTTAATTATTTCTATCAATGAAGTAGTATAGAACAGGGATGTTTATATGACTTCTGTATTTGATAATCTCAACATCAGAATTCTAGTACTCAAGGGATTGATGCTAGAGTTCTGATGTAATCTTAAAACCTTAGTATTTCATGCATGTATTAAGAAAGAAATCACCAAGGGATTGGGGTTTCTGATTAATGTTTCTATCAGGGTAGTAAGGGATTACATCTTGATGATAAGTAAAAGGTTGATTAACACCACATGGAAAGGAATTCATCATATGATCAATTCTTATATTGTTTATCATGGAGGAAAGTTGTTTTCTGACTACTTGTTGTTTTCATTAATTCCTAATCCATATTTACTTGTGTCAATTTACTCAAAATCAATTTTCTGGTGACAAATTATTCATGATTTTTACAAACTCTTATTTGATTCAAATTAGTTTTCTATGGTATATTGGTGTTTGAACACAATTCCTCGTGGGAACGATCTTTACTCATCATTTTATTACTTGTACGACTAGTGCACTTGCTAGATTCGCAACAAGTTTTTGGCGTCGTTGCCGGGGAATTTGTTTTTCAACACTAACTGATACTATAGAATTCTGAGATTGAATCCTTTTATTTTCAGTATTTTAGTTTAAGTTAAATTTCTGGTCAATTTTGATTCTGGTACATGCGAGGTACACTTTATCCAAATTTGTTGTTATATGATCCAGAATTAGAAAGGACATTGAGGAAGCACAAAAGGGCAGCCAGGCAAAGGAGACAGTTGCAAGAAATTGGTGAATCAAGTACGGTTAATCAGGAAGATATAATGGCAGAGAATCACAGACCACCACCACCACAGAGGACACTGGGAGAGTACATGACTCCTGCAATGGTTCCTCTAATTGGGAGTGTTGTGCGCCCAACAGTGGAGCCCAACAACTTTGAATTGAAGCCTGCTTTGATACATTTGGTGCAGAAGGATCAGTTTGCTGGAACCAGTGCGGAGGACCCTTACTTGCACATAGAGAACTTCCTATTGTTAAGTGATACTGTGAAGATAAACGGTGTCACAAGAGATGCAATTCTGTTGAGACTATTCACTCATTCACTGACGGATGATGCAAGGAGATGGCTGCAATCATTGCCACAAGGAAGTATAACAACTTGGGATGATTTGCAAACCAAGTTCTTGCAAAGGTTTTTCTCAGCATCCAAGAGGGCCAAGTTGAAGGATGAAATTACAAGCTTGAAGCAGAAAGAGTCAAAATCTATTTATGAGGCTTGGGAGAGATTCAAGACTTTGTTGAGGAAATGTCCACAGCATGGAATTGAGGCATGGCAACAAGCAGCAATCTTCCTGCAAGGAATGACCACTAACACTAGAACCTTGGTGCATGCCACTGCTGGTGGATCATTGACTACCAAGACCCCTCAAGAAGCTTTAGATATTTTTGAGTCATTAGCATCTCAAGAATTTGATAATGCTCCAGCGGCTGACAGAAGGACAGGAATTATCAGGTTGGATGGGTATGATGCTTTGTTGGCAAGGAATGATCAACTGATGCAGACACAGAGACAACAGCAGCAACAATTAGATACCCTTATTAAGCAACTCTCTTCACAAAAGGTAGCTTCTGTGGAAACAAAGAGTGTATGTGCTATCTGTGGTAAGGGCCATGTGACAGAGGAGTGTGATTATGGGGGATCATCAGAACAAGCAGAGGTGAATGGAGTGTGGTATGATCAGAATAATCAAAGGAACTACAACAATCAGGGAAAGAATGTTTATATGCCACCATGGAAAAACAAGAATCAACACCCAGGATTCAGCTATAGTTCCAACCACCAATTGAATCCACCATTACATCCTCCACCACCACATATGAAGGAGCAGTCAAGTGATCCTGTTGCATGGGAGAAAGCGTTTGCTCAGTTATCTAAGACAACTCAGGATTATATTCAGGGTTCTACTTCATTCAGGGAAGAGACAACTGCATTCATGCAGGAGACCAGAACTTCTTTCAGAAATCAGGAAGCATCAATCAGAAATTTGGAGACCCAGATTGGTCAATTATCAAGACAGATATCAGAGAGACCACAAGGGAAATTTCCAAGTGATACACTGGTGAATCCTAAGGAGCACTGTAAAGCAATTATGACAAGAAGTGGGTTGGTACTTCAACCAGGGAAAAAGAAGGTGGAAAATAAAAAGAATGAAGAAGAGGTTGTGGTTGAAGATGTAGTCTCTGATGATGAAGGAGAGAAAATGAGAAATGAGAAAAGTGAGAAGGAAGTAGTTGTTAGAGATGTTATAGTTGGAGTTGACAAAGAAGAGGAAGGGAAGGACAATAAGAATGAAGGAGAGGTAGAAGTTGGTAAAAATGCTTCCCCACAAAAGATGATGAAGTGGGAAAAGAAGAAGATGGCTGACAAGAAAGAACAGCCAGTTAGTTTATCTCCCTATGCTAAAGTTCCCTACCCTCAGAGGTTGAAGAAAGAGATTCAGAAGCAGCACTATGCAAGATTTCTGGATATCTTCAAAAATTTACAAATTAACATACCATTTTCTGAAGCACTGGAAAATATGCCTCACTATGCAAAATTCATGAAGGATCTTCTTACTAAGAAGAGGAAATTAACTGATGGTGAGACAGTGGCCCTAACAGCAGAGTGTAGTGCCCTAATCCAGAAGAAGCTTCCAACAAAAATGAAAGATCCAGGAAGCTTCAGTATCTCTATTGCTATAGGAGATGTGGAGGTGGGAAAGGCATTGTGTGATTTGGGAGCCAGTATAAACTTGATGTCGTTGACAGTATGTAGAGCTTTAGGAATTAACACTTTAAAGGAGACCAATCTTATTCTGCATCTTGCAGATAGATCTATCAAGAGGCCTGAAGGTGTGGTTTAAGATGTCTTGGTCAAGGTAGACAAGTTTATTTTTCCAGTGGATTTTGTGATTCTTGACATGGAGGAAGAGGATACAGAAAGTCCTTTATTGTTAGGAAGACCCTTTTTAGCAACTGCAAGATCTTTGATAGATGTTGAACAAGGAAAGTTGTTGCTAAGGGTGGATGAGGAAACAGTTACAATTGATGTATTCGAAACCATCAAGCATCCTGTGTATGTGGAGGATTGTTTTAGATTGGATGTGATACAGGAGGTTGTGGAAGAAGTGAATAAAAAAGAAGAATTACCAGTTGAGGAGCAAAGATCAGACGAAGAGATAGGTACAGAGGATTACCAAGAAGAGCTAGAAGTGGAAGAGCTTGAGAAGAAGATTGATGACATTCCAAAAGGAGCACCTAAGGTAGAACTTAAGGAATTACCTTCACATTTGAAGTATGTGTTCCTTGGGGATGATCAAACATATCCAGCAATCATTAATGCAATGTTGTCTGATGAGGAAGAAGGGAAGTTGATTAATGTACTCAAGAAGAATAAAATGGCTATTGGATGGCAGTTTTCAGATCTCAAGGGTATTAATCCTTCCTTTTGCACTCACAAAATATTGATGGAAGAAGAGGTCAAACCAGTAAGGCAACCACAGAGGAGACTCAACCCCACTATGAAGGAAGTAGTGAGGAAGGAGGTGGTGAAGTTGCTTGATGCTGGGATGATTTACCCAATTTCAGACAGTGCTTGGGTGAGTCCTGTGCAGACCGTGGGACAATCACTGGCTGGAGAATGTGCATTGATTACCGGCGGCTGAATAAGGCAACCAGGAAGGATCATTTTCCACTTCCTTTCTTGGATTAGATGCTAGAGAGGTTGGCAGGACATGCTTTTTATTGCTTCTTGGACGGTTATTCAGGGTACAATCAGATAGCTGTGGCACCAGAGGATCAGGAGAAGACTGCTTTTACATGTCCATATGGAATATTTGCATACCGGAGGATGCCTTTCGGTTTATGCAATGCTCCTGCCACATTTCAAAGGTGCATGCTTTCCATTTTTTTCTGATATGATAGAAGAATGCATTGAAATTTTTATGGATGATTTTTCTGTATTTGGTTCTGATTTTGATGTATGTCTAGGGAATTTAGATTCTGTTTTGAAAAGATGTCAAGACTGTAATTTGGTTTTGAACTGGGAGAAGTGCCATTTTATGGTGACAGAAGGTATAGTTCTTGGATACAAGGTGTCTAGGAATGGAATTGAGGTGGACAGGGCAAAAATTTCTGTGATAGAGAAACTTCCTCCACCTGTAAATGTTAAGGGTGTGAGGAGTTTCTTGGTCATGCAGGATTTTACAGGCGGTTTATAAAAGATTTTTCAAAAATTGTGAAGCCCTTATGCAAGTTATTAGTTAAGGATCAAGAATTTCTGTTTGATGATGAATGTTTGCATGCATTTCATGTTTTAAAGAAAAGTTGACCACTGCACCTATCATGATGGC
>NW_026899826.1:0-9891 GCF_033153095.1 Gastrolobium bilobum
TATGTATATATTTCAGATAAATATAAGCTATAAAACACTGCCACAAACAATCCACACCACCTTAGCAAGGAAAATGGGAAAAAAAAATAAAAATAGGAAAAAAAAAATACTATAATGACAGTAAAGACCTTAGCAACAGCTTTGGGTGGGTATTCTCCTCCTAGTCTTGAATCAACACATTGCCTGACTTTATCCTCACTGAGTTTTGGAGTAGCCTGAAACACATATCAATTGCTGTGATCAGCTACCAAATCTACATTCTAAATTTTCAGACAAAAGGACTGTAGATCACAATGAACATGTTTGGATTCTGTTTCTTTTTTCCTTTGTTAGAGGGGAGAAGTGGTGTAAACATATAGCTTAAATTAGTACCCAAGTAACCAGACTCTGTTGTCCACGTGGTAGTGTATGATCAACAGGTTTCCTTCCAGTCAAAAAGTTCCCAGAAGGACAACACCAAAACTGTATACATCACTCTTAGCATTCAATTGTCCAGTCATTGCATATCTGCATCCACAAGATTAGACAGATCGTTATTTAGCAGTTGAGGCTAGAATACCAAATTAAAAAAAAAAAAAAAAACTTATTTGTCCAAATTGATACTAAGATAAAGGAAGGAAAAATATAGGAATTGGTAACTCTTGTCTAGTAAACTGAGGCAGAAGGGAAAGTTTCTATGCTTTTCCAATAATTCTTCAGCATTAACGCACAAAATCAAGAGGTCCATGATATCCAATGGGGATAAAATAAGGCATGTAACCTGATATGTAACTTGAAAAGTTGATATTTGTATCTTACTCTGGTGCATGATAACCGAAGGTTCCAAGAACACGAGTGGAATGAAGACGCGCAGCCATGTCAGGAGCCTGGTTTGATAAATCAAAATCCGCAATTTTAGCAACATCATCATCAAAGATTAGCACATTGCTTGACTTGATGTCCCGGTGGATAATGTGGGGATCAGCCTTCTCATGCAAGTATTCAAGCCCTCTTGCAGCCCCTACAGCAATTTTTACTCACTCTCTGCGCCCATGTCAAAACAGGACCAGGCTCTGCTCCTTTAACACCTTTTCTGCCTGCATGTAATCGTGAGAACATTTATGCATAATAAAAATACAGACTGAGCTAACAAATCTCTAAGTAGCAACCATTCTTGTCAAAGCAGGCACCAAAATTAAAAACTAATGTTAAAATCCATAATCTTCTCAATTCCTATAATATAGAAACAGAACTCAACTAGTTTATATGGATGTTACTATTTTTATAATTCAACCAATTGAAAGGCATAACCATATACCATGTAAAATATCATGAAGTGACCCATTAGATGCAAACTCATAAGCAAGAATACGGGAGTTTCCATCAACACAATATCCAAGCAACTGAACAAAATTTTCATGCTTCAGCCTTGATACCATTGAAACCTGAAAGTTCAAAAGGGATTTGAAAAATTTCAATGACCTGAAAAAAGAAAAAGAAAAATTAAGTCAAGGTTGTCATACATACATACCTGGGCTAAAAATTCCTCATCAGGCTGTTTACTGGCATCTAACTTCTTGACTGCTGCAGCCTGCCCACTTTTAAGAACGCCATAATATACTCTTCCATAAGATCCCTCTCCAATCAGAGAATCTTGCCCAAAGTTATCAGTAACTTCTTTTAGTTCATCTGCTGGTATATCAGGAACTTCAATGGGCTGGACTTTAACAGTCTGAGCCCCCTGCTTTGCAGTTTCAGAAGCATGATAATTTCCATCATTCCCTGCACAAAAGAATTTATCACAATAATTTCATCAAATTCAATTTCAGGTAATATAACATCAAACAAATTAGCACAATGGAGTACCATAATTCAGCATCTCAATCACATAATACGGATTCAATCCAATTGAGATGGAAATATCACTCAAAGATGTATGTAATGCTTTAGAGTTGCGAACTATATATATCATCCCTGATATATTCCTCAAACTAATGAGCCAAATTACCTGCAGAATTTTTTACGACATATGGTCCTCCGCTTTCAGCAGCCTTAGGGAAGTCACCCTCTTCGCAACAACTGAAACAACTCATGATTCTTTCCCACTGAAATAATTCAGCAGCCATCAGATCATACTAATAATAAGTTGCTTTTAAGCTTGAATATACAGTCTAATTTTTTATTTTTTTTAAAGTAGTTTCTGCTAGAAAGATGATACATCCTGGCTATAATTGAAACTTTTCAACAATTCAGAAAGAAAGAAAGAAGGAAGGAAGGAAATAGTATATTTGTGTGTACTATCTGTCCAATTACATTGAATGCTATCATTAACTATTAAATCGGTATAGCTTCATTTCATTTGCATGATATGAAAACTTCAATAGGCATAATGCTTGAACTAATTTGATTCATATTAACAAAAATTCACAATATCCCTGCCTAACTATTCCAAATGTCATCAAATGTAAAAATGAAACAGCAAATGATGGCAAGTGATTCATGAAAAATTCACAGCATGAAATCAGTGTTTGTTCCCACTACGAAAAACTCAACGCTTCGGTTAGCTGATCTTAATTGAACGAAGCTAAACGAATCAGATCGAATCAGTTTCCGCCAATCAGAGCAAACTGCTACTAAAATCCAAGTCAGTAGCCACAGATCAGTCTAAAGCAGAACCAGTTATTACCGGTCGAAATCCAATTTTGCCGGAAAATAAAAAATGTTCATCCGTAAGAAAATTAAAATAAAAAAAGATGATCACGAAAATGAAAATAACATGAGAATATTTTAGCAGAAACAAGAAAAAGTAAGTGACATCGAAGAGTGTGATAGATCGATTAGTACCTGAGATAAATGAAATAGCAAAATTGGAGAGTTGAGAGCAAAGAGCGGTGGGGAGTGAGGTGTTAAAGAGCGTAGTTGAGGATCTCGGTTCCGAAACCGGTGAAAGATGCGCAGGATAAGCAGAGAGGAGTGCGTGGGATAAAGGGGTGGAACTAGTTGTTGACTCTGCTTTGAATTGGAACAGGAATGCGTTACTTGTGCATTATTTAGTAACAAGGAATTTTTTTTTGCATTTCTACAACTAAGCATATCATTATGTAATATCCAACTATTTAAATACCACTAATTCAGGCTTTTTTCCTCTCCTTTTACGTGTTCTGCGCCGACCTGGCTTGCCAGACTTGACTTGTGAGATACATGCCAGATGCCACACAGGTGGCTAAGAAGAAACGCCATTGTGACTTCTTCGTTGGGAAATTTTTTTTTTTTTAAGGGATTAATAGTTTGAGTAAATACTTTTTTTAGTCTCTGATAATATCCACGAAGTCCTTTTTAGTACCTAGCAATAAAAAAAAGGACAATTTGCTCCCTGAAATAACAAAAAAGAAGCCATGTTTATCCTTTCGTTAACTTCCACCTAACGGCCCAACTAACTGTGCACAGTTGGTACGTTAGTTGCTGATGCAGCTTGGATGTGGGACACCTGGAAGACGAGACGACGGCGTTTTGGTCCCTGTCAAAACCACGAGGGCCATTTTGATCCCTGTCAAAATGCACGAGGACGTTTTTAGTCCCTGACAAAAAACACGGGGGCCTTATTGGTCCCTAACCAGAGAAAAATAGGCACATGACTTCATTGTTTTTCTATGCGGTCCGATTTTGCAAAACAGAAGTGCATTACATCAGAAACACGAGTGCAATCCATTTGTTCATCACAAAGTAATTAAACTAAATTTCATCACAAAGTAAAATACTCCTTCTTGACATTTTATTTCAATGAAGTTTGTGTTTCTAACTGAAGTTTCGACCTTATTAACGATTATTCATTTCTTTTTCAATGCTAATTAAGCTTTCCACTTTGTTAAAAGGGATTCTTGGCTCTTGCAAACAACTTTTACGATCCCTAGAATACTATGAACTGCTTTAATTCTCTTAGTTTGTATAAGACATAGCGTTATGCGATTTACGAACAATATCTTCAGTAGTGTAGCATTACAATTATACTATTTATTTTTCTATAAAAGATAATTGCATGATTGTTGATATTTAAATATAGAGAAAAATCAGAGAAGAAGCCAGGTAAATGATTGTTGATAATTGCAATGCATGGCAGTTGACTGGACTGCAGCAGTTGATAGTTCTCAGCCACATGAAGGCAACTTGAGAGGAAACAGCCCACCTCCATCAAATCCACAACAGGCAAATGAGCTGTTGAGTAATGAAACAATGAATGCAGAAACCAGTGGCACTCGAAGCAGATTATTAGCCTTCATGAGCACACCTGGTTTTAGGCAACCAAGGCTTGCCTCAAGAAAATGACCTGCTGTTGTATGTGACCTGGGAGTAGTGCATGAGCCAACTGAGAAGGGTTTATTATTATGTGACTGACTTTTTTTGAAAATTCTTGCCATTATGTATTTGGAGGCCTTATTATGTCAATATTTTTTTGTAAATTCTGGTCATATTGTATTAGAGGCCTTTCTTTTAATTCCTGGCAGTTGGCTTTATTTTGTAATGCACTACTATATATCCATGTCTTCGAATATAATGATACTCAAATCATGTTCCATCTATTATGTTTCACAGGGTTGATGAATGTTTAAGTTTATCATTTTTGATGTTTTTTAACTAATATACGTAGTTGTAGTTCTTGTACATCCATGTCTTCTGGTTTAACAAATTGGACTGCATACAAATCCAATTTAATGTCATATTCTGTTTTGCAAAATTGGATTGTACTCCTGTTTCTGATGTAATGCACTTTTGTTTTGCAAAATCGGACTGCATAGAAAAGCAATGAAGTCATGTGTTTATTTTTCTCTGGTTAGGGACCAATAAGGGCCTCGTGCTTTTTGTCAGGGACTAAAAATGTCCTCGTGAATTTTAACAGGGACCAAAATGGCCCTCGTGGTTTTGACAGGGACCAAAACGTCGTCGTCTCGTCTTCCACGGTGTCCCACATCCAAGCCGTGTCAGCAAACTAACGTGCCAACTGTGCACGGTTAGTTGGGCCGTTAGGTGGAAGTTAACAGAAGGATGAACGTGGCCTATTTTTTGTTATTTCAGGGACCAATTTGTCCCTTTTTTATTGCTAGGGACTGAAAATGGCTTCGTGGATATTTCCAGGGACTAAAAAGGGTATTTACTCTATTATTTTTGATATTGAAGGAGATAATTTTATTTTTTATATATATAAAAGTGTGTGAGATTTATATTTTCTTGTTCTCTCTTTTCATTATATGGCTTTATATGATATTTATATACTTTTATATATATGTAAAAAATAATTTTTTTTCTTGCCATATAAGAAAAATTAATCCTTTTTTTTAAGAAAAAAGTGTTTCTCATGTAAGTTATCTCTACTAATTTTCAAAATTACATCGTTGTGAGAGTTTAAAAAATATGAGTGTAAATAGGTTGGGTTGAGCTAGGTTTTGCCTTAAAGAGATTAGATTTGTATAAAATACTTTAGGTCAACCTAATCTATGTTAACCTTGTATAGGTTTAGATTATAATTCTGATTTGACCTATATTTAAAAAAAAAAAAAAAAATCTTGGCCCGAGTTTATTAGACTGTTTAAACTTATTAGGGATTCAATAATTAAAATAATATTACTATTATTTAAAATCATTAAATAATAATTTATTTATTTTATTTAAAATAAATAATATAATATAGATCAACTAATAATCTGGCATAAAAAATAAACTATATGACCTGTTTTCTAAATAAGCTTTTCTATACCCGTTGACCCGGACCAAAAACCGAGTTCAAAGGGGTCAATCAGTGTTATGTTAAATTTTTGTAAAATATATATTTTGCAAGGATCAAAAGGCTTATCACTAGATTACTTTTATTTGATAGAAATGATGTTCATAATTTAATATTTATTGTATATTATTTTAGAATCTTATTGAACCCAGTTGAATCACTGATCCAGTGATTCTATATCTCTGACTGAGTCGATAACCGTTCCGAGAGTCTGATTTGATGTAGGCCGAGCTGTAAGCCCCTATAAGACCGGTTATCTCATTCACACCTCTATTAAAAAATTAATAAAGAGATTTTTGATAAAATTTATATAATAAAAAATAATTAAAATTTCTATAATATATTGCATCAGCAGAAAACTTGTTTTTTATCCTTTAACATTATGTACATAAAGTCCTTCATTAATTTCTCAAACACTTAAAATAAAATAGTTTTGAGGTTGATATGACAGGAAAAATGATAACCCCTTTTTTAAATTATATTTATAATAAGAATGCGTTTATAAAAAATATTAAAGGGAACATACGCTCTTATTTTAAAATTTTATATAATTTTGTTATTTAAAATTTTTTATATAGTCGTGTTTCGTTTTGTTTTTGTTTTTGTTTTTTTTTTGTTTTTTTTTTTGTGTTTCGTTTTGTTTTATTTCATCCTCTGTCCTGCTCAAATATTTATCTAACTAAAATATAACATACGCAACACATTTGATTTGTATTGTTAAATTACTTTTATAACATTTTTATAATAAAATATTTACAGTTAGATGTATTGTTTTATGGGTTTTCATTTTATCCTTTAACATAACACAACAAACTTTCCTACACTCACAATATTTTGTGGGGCCCACACTTTTTAAAACAAAAAAATAAATAAAAAATTAAGGCACGCAAAACGAATCTCTATAACATTACACAATCACTTTTCTTACAACATAACTCTTATAAAACCCTTGTTTTATATGTAATAAGTATCCTATTTGTTACATGTTTTAAGGTGTGTGGTTCTTCTAAAAATTATATTGACTGATACCAGGGAAATTTTACTATATCACTCAAATCATATTAGTTATGTTACTGCATTTGAGTATTAATTACTAAATTATTTATAACAATTCAATCTATCAAGTATAAGATAGATTCAAAAAAGTCTTCAGTGCTAAAAGGTTTATAACTGATAATTGGTTCAAATAATCCTGTGACGTTAACTGGGATTTTTAGAAAAATTCAACTTTTATAAAGTAAGTTCGGTACCCTATCTTTTTAGAGATACTTGACTTTTTGACCTTAGTAGTGTCATTTTCATAAGGTTTCACCGGAATAATTTCTTGGTCAAACATATTACCTATATAATGCATAACGACGCGGTATTGTAGGAATCACTTTAGGACGTGACACTTTAGCAACCGCGTCCTTTGCATTTGTTCCTGACCACTGGAACGTGATACCCTGACAATCACGACTGGAACGTGATACCCTGGCAATCACGTCCTATTCCCAAGACGCGGTACACTCTCAGCCACATGTCAGTGGGTCCCATCCCATAAAGAATTCAACATGAAGCGGTAGTGTATAAGCCGCGTTCCAGGTTACAAGTCAAATCGGAGCCAAGCAGATATATACGTTTCACCTAAAATTTAGGCATATTGATATATTCATTGTAAAAGAGTACATAACATCCAATAGTACCCAATCTTATACCCATGTTTCGTGTTTGGTCTGCTTTTCCGATTTCCAATATGTGAAAGAAACAATTTAATCCAAAATTTTAACGTGATGAGTGAGTTTTTTTAATGATTTATATTAAGGTAAAAAAAAATAGAATCTATGCAAAATTCATACTTCAAGCCCCAAGGGCTTTCGTATGAGTGAGTGTGTAAGTGAATAATATAAACAATTATAAAGACCTTCTTCCAACACCTTAAAATTATAATAATTAGAATTTTATTGTTAGTAAATTTCTAAATTAATTATTCTCTGGTTTAAGAGTTAGTCTTCTAACTAGTAAAGAATAAATTGCTAGCAACTATAAAAATCATTTTGTACGAAAATAACTTGTTGCTTTTATTGGATTTTTTGAACTCTTTTACTCTGAATATATCAATATGTCTAAATTTTAGGTGAATATATATATATATATATATATATATATATATATATATATATATATATATATCTGCTTGATTCCGACTTGACTTGTAACCTGGAATGCGGCTTATACACTACCGCTTCCTGTTGAATTCTTTTTGGGATGGGACCCACTGACATGTGGCTGAGAGTGTACCGCGTCTTGGGAATAGGACGTGATTGCCAGGGTATCACGTTCCAATGGTCTTGGGAATAAGACGTGATTGTCAGGGTATCACGTTCCAGTGGTCAGGAATAAATGCAAAGGACGCGGTTGCTAAAGTGTCACGTCCTAAAGTGATTCCCACAGTACCGCGTCGTTATGCATTATATAGATAATATGTTTGACCAAGAAATTATTCCGGTAAAACCTTATAAAAATGACACTACTAAAATAAAAAAGCCGAGATACTTTTACTTACCTTCGAAAGCCTCGAAAGCCTTGGAAAAAAACAATGTAATTATACTTTAGGATTAGTTTCATCCACCAATTAGTTTGGCATATAAAAACTGCTAACTCCTGTTTTTATGTGCTCTACATCGGATCTAACAATATAAAATTTGCGTTTTTTTATTTTTCTTGGACCAAAGCACCGTACACACTTTTAAAAAACAACACCCATACATGTCCGACACGGGATTAATATTCTGATACGCATTTTCAACACGCGTACAATTCTTTCCGACACGTTATCAACACTCTGACACGCATTCGACACATTTTTTTTTAAGTCTAAATTTTATTTTGTTAACTAAACATGAAAAAATAATTTGTAAATCAATTTTTTTTGTTATGAAATTTGACATGAAAAATTATTTTTGCTTTATATTTATGTTATGAAATTTGAATATTTGATTGATTATATGACTTCTTATGGGTTGTTATATGTATTAAATATAAATTATATTATATATATTAAAAATATTATTTAATATTAAAACGTGTCTTAACATGTCGAAATATGATATTTTTTAAAATTAATATGTCGGTGTATTATATCATGTCGTATTCCGTCGTATTCTGTGTCCTGTATCGATATCGATGCAAGCCAACAACAATAACAGATTAGTAAAAAAAGTCTGGTCTTCAAGGAGACTTGGCAAAATATGCCTTTTTTATATAAAACTCCTACGCATTAATGGAAATATAAGTTTTGATAACTTGTTCTAATAAATGAATTAGCCATCTTAAATTGTCATCAAGCATTGTTCGGGTAAATTACTTACAATGTATTCTTCATTCTTCTTTATTGACTTGTTGTTGAAGGAAGGAACAGAGTGGATTGAATAATAGATATGTTTTATTAAAAAAAAAATCAGCTTAATTATGAGTTTGACAACTGCTTTATCTCCCAAAAACAAAAGTTTGACAAATGCTTCTCCGTAATCAGCGCTGCCAATAATCATGCGACGATTTTTCCCCCTATATGACTATAACATGGAACTCATTGCTATAAACATAGGAAAAAATTATTCTGTAACATAAAAATAATTTTATTTTTAATAGATTTATCGAAAATTGTAATATATATATATATATATATATATTTTTTGTAAATGACGAACTCTAACACATATGTGTCTATAACATGAAAGATTTTCTCTCATACAACATAAGATTAGATGAACCCATAAACATAATGAAGTTTTGACAAGATGAAAACCAAATTATTAAATGTTATCTTCGTTATTATATTTTATAATTAAGAGGAAAGCCAGCCTACCAAAAAATATAAACTCTTAAGTATGTTAATTGGGATTCGATTGTTAGCTATGTGTATGAAAAATATTTTGTTAGGAGAGATTATGACTGTGCATGACAACCTTCTCGGAATCTTTATTTTTTGTTAATTTCTATTCTTAGGAATAAAAAAGGATAGAAAACTCGTTTGGTAAAATCAGTTTATTTTTTTTCCGGGATGAACCGATTTAATTTTTGTGCTGGGGAACAGAAAAAAGAATAAAAAAATTTATGCTTTTTTTGTTCCCGAACTCAAAATGAGAAACACTTGT
>NW_026899827.1:0-97138 GCF_033153095.1 Gastrolobium bilobum
CACCACTCATACGAAAGTTTGTCAGAATACGGACTTGAAATTTAAGGCTTAATCCTCATAGTTCTCTTGCTTCATTGTCTAAATGGTCAACATAACTTCTCAAGGGCTCTCTAAGATACTAATCACTCTTAGAAAATGAGTGGACAGACATCGAAGGTGGTCTACTAGTGACAAAATGTATGAGGAATTCTTAGGCGAAATCTAACAAAGCGAAGATGGAACTGGTTGGTAATGAAGATTGCCTTTCGACCACCCTTCCCTTCAATAACAATGGAAAAATTTGCACATCCAAAAAAGGATTCACCATGGAGACATTACTAGTTAGCGATCAGTAAACTTGTACTCAACATTTTTTCTCTCGTATAAATATCGTTAGATTTCATGTAGTTAATGTCATGTTCCAATATGCAACTTTAAACATGAAAGGATGCGCGAAAATAATTAAAAAAATACATAACTTACATTTTTTTAATTACTCATACAGTATAATATTGGGTTTGATGTTTGTCATTTTAAATGATACAAGTTATGTCATTTTAAGAGAAAGATAGACACAAGAAATGAAAATCATAGGAGAGAAAGTGTTTGGTTTTTTTTTTAAATTTTATATAAAAAAATTATTATGTGTCTACCTCTCTCTTAAAATGACATAACTTTATGTCATTTAAAATCACAAATACTTTTCCTATAATATTATATGAAATAGCACCTACTGTAGTAAGATGCTATATTTTAGTTATTCAATCATAAAAGTTACCAAAGTAATGGAATATTAAAATCAACATTATCTTAAAAGAAATTGAATGGTGTTCATATAATTTAAAATAAAAATAAAAAATCTAAGAAGAAAATATTAGTACCAAAGTAAGTGAGAAGATTTTATTTTAGTACACTGTTAACTTTAAAAATATTTAAACTTTTAAAGGATATAAAATACAAGTAGAAAATTATTTAAGTAAAAAATCTAAGAAGAATGTATTAAAAAATAATATGTGGCATTTTTTAAGGATGAATATATTAAGAGATTTAACTTCCCTAATTGGTTGACATATACTTCATTAATTAATACCAACATGTATTCCTATTGTAATTTTATTTTTAAATTTACGTAAGTTATAAACAATATAAATTAAAAATATTTAAAATATAAAAGGATATAAAATGCAAATAGAAAACTATTCTAAAAAGAACATGTGTAAAAATAATATGTGGCAATTTTTAAGGAAGAATATATTAAGAGATTTAACTACTACAAAAAATAAAATAAAATCTAATATATAACAAGAATTCATCCCCCGTAAAACTTGTTATCATTACAAGCACTTAATATTTCTACCAACGTAAATTCCATTCCTTTAACCCTCGCCCTGCATGTATACGTTTGATTGATTGAATCGAAACTAATTTAAATTTTGTCTATTGCCATAATTTAGTAAATTATTTCATTTGATTTAGTTTAGTAAATTACTTAATATTTCATTAATTCTCATTAAATCATTTTCCTAAATAATTAAAACTATCATAATTGAATGCTTAATTTCTTGATTATGAAAATAATATTCTATTATTATTTTATTATTTTACAATACATGGAACCATATATAATGTGTAAGCCCCTCCGTTGTAAAGCACTCTTTACGGATATGAGAAGTCATTTCTGTAAGATGATATGGGAGCTCTAGGAGGGGTTTTGGGCTCATTATTTTCCCCCTTTTTAGCTAATTTCATCTGTTTGTTCTACATTTTTTTTCTTTTATTTTCTATCTCCTCTTTTATTTTTTCTTGTATTTTCAATTAGATCTGTCATTTTCCTTCATATTTTATGTTTCTTTCTTTCATTTTCTCTATAATAATGTTTCAAATTTCCCCGTTCCCTCAATTGCAATTTTTTGTCTCATGAGGTCTCCTTTATTTATCAAAGTCTGCACAAGTATGATCTCCAAAGCTACCGATTCTGTTTCAAACTTTGAAGACAACATGGAGAGGAAAAAGGATATTGTGCATTCTTGGCTATCATCAGTCAAAAAGTGCAGATGAGAGGTTTGGAGAAATGGAGAGATTATACAACATATGTTTCAGTAGTCATGTTAGCAATATCAAGAAGGATCCGTGACTTCTGAATTGTTGACATGACTATTGAAACATGATGTTTTAAAATCTCCTCATTCCTCTGAAATTTTTCTTAAATTGATTCGAATCGTTGGATTATTTTTTTAAATGAATCAATTTGATCGCCAAGGATCCAACCGCAACTTTTTGTTGCCTCTCCATGTTGTTTTTAATTGAAGTTTGAAGTAGATTCGATAGTTTTGGAGTTCATGTATGCGCAAATATTGATCAACAGAGAAGAAGAGATTGAGTAATGAAATGTCGATGAATATCAAAGAGTGACGGAGCCACCGTTGCGAAACCAAGATGAGACAAGATCGAAGGGAGGAGCTTTGTGTATGAGAAGAACGAGTCCCTCAGTGGCGGCAACCCTGGATCCATAGAGCATGGCAACAATGGAGATGGCAAACATCCAATTTCCATTGAGATAGTTTTGGGAGACAAATAAGTGTATTATTCTCTGTCCAACTTTGAATTAAAACTTGAATTTATTTGCAATATGATTTAAACCTTAATTATTCCAATCGACGACATTCTTCACACATACAAAGTCCTTCAGTATTTATTGTCATTAAGATGTAATTTAATTCCCGATCTTTTTTGTTCGTTATAAAAATATTTTGCTTCATTTTGTTGCTTTATGTAAAATCCATCTCTTCAAAAAACCAAATATTTATATTATAATAATAATAATAATAATAATAATAATAATAATAATAATGAAACCACAGTAAACTGATTTAAAATAAAATGAAGAGACACAGTTACACTTGTGAGAAACGAGTCACGTATTTGAGCTTAATACACCCACAGGTCCATAGCGAACAAGCACACACAGCTGTGATATACAAAATTCTACATACACACTCATAACCAATGAGTGAATTAGAATTAATTAAAATTAAATGATTTACTATACAAAAGCAAACGGTACAATAATAAAAATGAATGAAAATTAAATGATCTACTAAACAAAAGCGAATAGTACAATTTACTAATTTACACCTACAAAAAAATTTAAATAAGGTATGGTCAACCAATCAAATATATAGAACCTAAATTCACCAACCGAATAAGATTCATTCTCTAATTAAATGCGGCTCGATCTATTTGAATTCTATAAGGCTATAGATGAAAGTGGACACAGAAACATGAAATATTAATAGGAAGATAGTTTTAAATATATTTCCTTTTAATTATATTATTTTTAGATTTTCTACTTAAATTGATTATGCAAATCTCCTTTATAATTTTAAATAGTTTTTTATTTACATTTTTTAAAACTTACCTAAATTTAATTTAACATTTCAATTTGGTTTTCGATGTTAATTACAATACATTAATCATGGGGAGGCATGCAATTTCTAATCATCACACAAGAATAATGAAAAATACTTTTACCAAAAATGAACAGAGAATAAAAAAAAATATGTTTAAAAATTGAAAGCCAAGTTAAAGGTATGCACTTCAAGCAGGAACAAAGAAAAGGAATGATTCGTATTCATGGAACCCATAGTATTGAAATTTCTTTTTAGCATGACTAAATGCCATATTCAACTAGCGTTGGTAATCCTCAATGGTGGAGAAAGCTCATACATGGGCATGGTGGGAGGTCTAGCTATACTCCCCTGCTAAGTAGATGTCCTCTTGAACTGGTTAAGCGATTGCCTGGTAGATAACTGCTTCCCTTTGCCTTTTCCCCCAAATCTCTTATCCTTCAATATAGTGGAACCACTAGCTCCCCAGTCTTCCTCTTCTTGTTTGTCACACAAACAACCTTTATATCTCTGCATCGCTGGATCAAAGTACCAAAATCTCTGAAGGCAACTCCAGCTATCCGATCTGCTATCTCCCCAATAAGTTCCCTACGAAACTTAGAACCCAAAAATGCAAGTGTAGGAAAATAGCATGTAGGTGTTTGTCCTCTCCCTGCTTCCTATCCTGAGCATCATAAGGAAAATAGCTCCTCAAAGAATGGCCAAGTAATCACATGGCCCTGCATCTCATATGCCTGAGAGGTGTTCATCCACCACTCATGTGCATCTCCCTCAAGCATGTAGGTGGCAGACATCAGCTTCTGTGGATCAGTACACTGCATCACCCTGAATATCTTGTCCAGGGTCTGGAGCCATCTCGCAACAACTATTAGATCATAGGATCCATCAAAAGAAGGTGGCTTGTGCTTACGGAAAGCATTCAATAGGCGATCTCTCGTCTCTTGATCTTCCACGAGCTCATAATAAGGTTGCATCATCTCCGTAAGGTGACTAACACCCTCCATGTGGCTCTGACCATTGTCCTTAGGAATGTGCATCCTTCCTCCTCCATTTCCATCATGGTGATGAGGTTGAGGCAGTGGTGGTGGACATGGAGGATGTTGGCCATCATTACGACCAGTCTTCATCTCCTCCAACATGACCCTCACCATAGTTATGTTTGCCAGTCGATTTGCCTCAAGAACATCTTCAGTGGCTTTCCTATTCGTCTCTCTCGCGGCATCCATTATAACCTGGTTAGCCGCTCTAGTAGCCTCCTGTAACACCCCGTGTATACTTGGATTGTAATCATATTACCGTATTAAGCTGTGCTTAATTAAAATGCGGAAACTAACTTTTTCTGTTCAATTAACCAAGTTGATTACTTAATTCATTTTCAAAATAATGCTTGTATGTAAATTGCAATTAAAGAACTAACTAGAATACCTCATATATAAATATATTTCTAGTCACGAAACTACAACACGTAGACCAGACGATATCCTGATAATTTATACAACTCAAGCTAAAAGCATAACTAACATCAACGTGGCATGGACAATCCCCATGCTCACCAAATAAGGCAACAAAGCCCAACACAGTCTTAACTCAATAATCAATATAATGACAATATAACATAAATCAGCATCCAATCATAACAGTATAATCAGCATGCATCAGTCAACTAAACTTTGGCCTCCTGCCGCCCGAGGTATCAACCCCCGAGGTACCTGAACCTGAAAATATGCCCCAACATGGGGTGAGATCTCTAAAAAGAAATCTTAGTAAGACAAGGGTTCCTCAAGAATCTCTACACCCCAAGCTCACTTACATGTGCAGTATAAGTTCAAAAGCAGTAAAACAATATAAGTTCCAAAATCTGTGCAATGCAACATATAATCATGTCATGTGTGTCAAAATCCTACTGGCCAGAGAACATGCAAGAATTACATACGTCTACAACCTACAATCAGTGCAAGATGCTACTTGCACCCACCCATAGAATCACCATTTGTATGACGCTACATACTCAGGCTTACCGTCTAGATGGAACAACACACACATATTATAAGGCACTTGCACTTAACAGCTTAATAGCATTTCAAATATCAATACATGAAAACACATCATGCATAAAAACTATCCCTCCATGAGGTATGGTGAAACCAACAATGGCAAAACCGAGGACACGAAAGCTTACCTCTCAAGCTAACAATCCAATCAAGAGTCCTCACTAACCCAAGGTCACCAAACAGCACCCTCACAATCTGTTTATAGCATAAATAATCATCATTATTCATAGCCCAACGTTTTACTAAGTGATTAAGTTTTAAGTGATTTTAGGCTAATTCTGCAGGAGGTATTCGAATACTCCTCGATGAGTATTCGAATACTCCATGTCTCCAAAAAGTATCCGAATACTTTCACTAAAGTATTCGCATACCACATGGTATCCGAATACTTTTACCATAGTATTCGAATACTTCCCAGTATTCGAATTCTTCCACTAAGGTATCCGAATACTTTACTTCCCAGAAAAGTATCCCAATACTCCTTCAAGAGTATTCGATTACCTACTGATGAGTATTCGAATACAAACGAAAAGTATTCAAATACCTATCAAACAGAATGCAGAAACTCGAGCAATTTACTGCATAATTCCATTTTTACGGGTCCAAATGCGATTGGGAGTCCAATAACTCCACAAACAGAAGTTCATTAACACATTTTACACTTGGTTCATCAATCTTTAAGTTGAATGATCAAAGTTTCCCTTTTTAATGGATTAATCAAGCTAAAATCATGAATATACAAGGGATGTGATCAAGGTATACCTCAAGCTTCAAAAACTGAAAAAAATGACACTGCCTTGGAGCTTCCAAATCAGTCTTAAGGTTCTTACTTTCAAGGACCACGAAAATGCACCACAAGCTTGGTCCTTTATACCAAAAGGTGGCTTCTTGAAGCCTTAAATGCCAAGAAAATGGTTTTCCCCAACCAAACTCAGAAACACAGCCCTTAAACCCCAACAAACAGTAGCTTACCCTCTCAGAAACTAGTTTTTCTCCTACCCCCAAGGTTGCTCTCAAGTGTCTATGAGGCTAGAAGTGAAGAATCCATCATAAAAGTGATGTCTTGAGGGATTCTATAGAGGAAGGAGCAATGTTTTGGAGAAGAAGAAGAGGGACATCAGTTGAGTATCAGCAGCTCACGTAGGAGGCAATAGGAATTAACCTAGGTCTTTATGCCACTCTCTATTTATTGTCGCATTAAGTTTAATCACATTGTATTAGCACTAATAGCTACGCTTATCATTTTAATTCCAAACTTGAGATTCTAAACCTAGCCATTTTTCTAGGATTTTTCATATTTTTATTATATTTTTCGTAGCATTTTGCCGGTACGCGCTTTTTACGTAGCCGGTATCAGTCCTGATGCCAGTTCTCATTATTTTGACTTCAAACTTTGTATTCCAGTCTTAAATATTATTCTAGTGATATATACATACTTTATATAATTTTCTGAGATACTTCATCGGTACACACTTATACCCTGAAGCAGAACTGGTATCTCCACTTTTCGTCAGAGAAGCGACTTTCGTCATTGTTAATCACTTACTATAATTATTTTAGCCTTTTCATAGTTATTAGGGTAAATTATGGAATTATTTCCTAAAATTCATATTTAAATTAATTAAATTCCTAAATTAACGGTGTGGGTTTTTACATTTACCCCACCTTTTAAGAATTTTGTCCGCAAAATTAGAAACATACGTGTCCCGAAACTCAGGGTACTGCCGGAGAAGCTTGTCCTCTCGCTCCCACGTACACTCCTCAGGATTCCTTCCTATCCATTGTATGTTGACCATCAGAATGATCTTGCTTCTAAGCTTCTTCTCGCCTCGATCAAGAATCTTGAGTGGTCCGACAGGAGTCTTTAAGTTCTCCCGAACCTCCACATCGTCAGGTTGCACCACATGCGACGGATCTACTATATACCTCTGAAGCTGACACACGTGAAACACGTCGTGGATGTTGGCCAAGTTCGGAGGCAAGGCAAGCCGGTAGGCAACAGGCCCTACCCTACCAAAAATCTGGTATGGCCCTATGAATCGCGGGCTAATCTTCCTCACTCTGAGAGCCCGACCAACACCGGTGACAGATGAAAGTCTCACAAACACATGCTCACCCTCACTGAACTCCAGTGGACGATGCTTGACATCGTAGTAACTCTTCTGGTGATTCTGGTCCTGCTTCAGCTTTTCCCTGATCATATGGATCTGCTGGGTGGTATCTTGGACAAAGTCTAAGCCAAACAACTCCTTATCTCCAACCTCCGACCAACAGGTAGGAGTCCGACACCTCCTACCAAACAACGCCTCGTAGGGTGCCATGCCTAGGCTAGCATGAAAACTGTTGTTGTATGAAAACTCAACCAATGGCAGGTACCTATCCCATGTTGAGCCCTGCTCCAATGTGCAATCCCTCGACATGTTCTCCAAGGTCTGGATGGTTTGCTCAATCTGTCCGTCAGTTTGAGGGTGATAGGATATACTCATTCTCAACTGAGTCCCAAAAGTCCCCTGCAGCGCCTCCCAGAACCGAGATGTGAATTTCGGATCCCTATCACTAATGATACTCTCGGTCATCCTGTGAAGCCTCACGATCTCGCTAACATACAGTTTGGCCAACTGCTCAGTAGTGAAGCTCACCTTTACTGGAATAAAATGGGCAGACTTAGTCAATCTATCCACAATGACCCAGATAGAGTTACAACCAGCCTGAGTCTTAGGCAAGCCCACCACGAAAATGCACTCTCATTTCCACTGCAGAATCTCAAGAGGTTGAAGCTTACCAGACGATTTCTGGTATCCAATCTTCACTTTCTGGCATATCAAACACTTGGACACATAAACAACTATATCCTTCTTCATGCCCGGTGATGGGACGTGAATTTGTTCCCATCTAGGCCCATTTTGATGGCAAAATACCGCATGTTCCCTCATCTGATGCACAACTTCAGCATGAAAATCACTTGTTTTACACATTTGTGCCAAAAACACAGTGGGGGAACGTATGGTGACGTATTCCTTAAAATATATTAAAAGGGGAACGGATTGAGAAGCATTTAATGCACCTGCTCCACTCATTTAATGCCTCTGTACATTTTGCAGGAAACATGGATACAAAGTCTTCGAAAAGCAGAGGCGGTGCACCAACTAAGCACCAGGAAACGTGAAGAGCAGAGAATCAAGAGTTCTCATTGGCCAAAGAAGAAAGCAAGGTATGGGAAGAACTGCAAAGAACGGCTAATCATCAACAAACACTATCCCATCCAGCAATTTGCACATCTTCTACACTCTATTGCCATCGCCACGCCCCTTCACGCAAGAACCCAGCTCCAAAGGAATTACAAGACTGCCACTCCTCTTCTCCCTATAAATAGGACGTCCCACACACAAAAAACATCATCGAATTCTGGAGGGATTGAAGTCCTAAAGGAAGAAGATCACCTAGTAGTAGTAGTAGCTTAGTTTTATTTAAGTTGTAACTGTAACTAAGTGACAACCCCTCTTCTCTTCTCTGTATCAACCCTTAAGACTCCTCACGAGCATCAGACCATCCTTCTCCATTTTCTGTTTTTGTTTAAATTGTCTTTTAATTTAATATAAGTGTTTCTTCTTTTCGTTCCATTCGTTATCTCTAAGTTGAATCTCGGGTCTATGGGATTTCAGATTAGAATAATTATGTTTCAAATATCAACCATGGGCTGAACTATCTGTGGAACGGATAAACTGCAAAACTCTTAAAGAACTATTTTCAAAACTCTTGACTGAAGCTTTTTGTATTTCTTTGGCTAAGTAAGCTATATTCATTGTGTATCAATGGAAATTGAACACATACTGAGAAAGTAACTTCCATAAGGAAGGGATTTCAGACAGCTTAGCCATTTTAAGGTTCTGTACTAAGTACCTGTTGGAGTCAAGGGAGCCATAGGAATATGGAAACTTGTTAGCCATCTAGTCCATGAGCTGAGGAATCAGAGTTGGCAGATAAGAAACTGGGACAAAGCCAAAAAGTGCTAGGTCTTGAGTAGAGAAAATAGCTATTTAAGAATGGAGCAGTGAATCCGTTCCTTCTGTTAAACTGTTTTAAAACCATCCACTTGTTGTCTCTTAATTATAGTTATTTCTGTTTAAATATTTATACTTTATTATAAGTTGTTATCTATCAAACTCCAATGAATATTATCTCACCTTATTCTAATCAGGAAGGATCACATACATAACGCAGCGAGCAATTGTTTGTCATCGGATTGAACTTACTGTTCCTGAGGAACGTTGTCAAGACAGTAAGGAATGTTTGACCAGACAGTTCATTCACTAATTTTTCTTTTCATTTTCATTCTTTATAAAACAGTATAAGACAATATCTAGAGTTCTATCCTCGTGGGACGATAATCTGGGCCTTATTACACCCTTTATTACTTGATGCGTGCACTTGCACACTTGGGTTGGAAGTAAGGGAGCGAATCTGTGTTCTGTTTAGAACAGAGGAACGTCCCCCATTAGAACTATTCTTTTTTCACCATCAGCAAACCACCCAACAAGTTTTTGGCGCCGTTGCCGGGGATAGCAACACTAAATTTTGTTCTTATTTACTGTTTTTAGTACATACCCTGTATATTTTACTTTACTTTTATTTTATTTTCACTAAATCTGTTGTATATATAATTTGTGTTTATGGTTTATAAGTGAAGAGTCAGAAACAGACTCTAACCACTCCAGTGAAGTACCTGAGTTTCCCTTTGATCCTGAACCAGAACGTACTCTTCTTAGAAGAAGAAGGAATCTCAGGGAAGAAATTCTTGAAAACATGGCTGATCATAACAATAATGAAGATATTCCTCCTGAACAAAATTTTAGAACTTTGGCTGCTCCTTTCAGGAACAGACCAGACAGGGGAGTCATCCTCCCTCCTGTAGCACCAAATTTTGAACTGAAACCTATCATGTTTCACATGATTAGGGAAGCAGGGATCTTCAATGGACTCCCTGCAGAAGATCCTTACACATCTCACCACATTCCAAGATATTTGTGATAATTTCAAAGCTGAGGGTGTGACAGAAGAAAGCATGAGAATGAGGTTGTTCCCTCACTCCTTGAGCTTAAAAGCAAAACAATGGATGAAATCTCTCACCCATGGATCAATCCACAAATGGGAAGAGCTCTCTAACAAATTCATAGAGAGGTTTCTCCCCATGTCTCGACAAGCTGATGTTAGAGCGGAAATCTGTAACTTCAGAATGTTTTATGGAGAGAATCTATATGAGGCATAAGAGAGATACAAGGACATCATCAGGAAATGTCCAAACCATGGGGTAGAGAGCTGGGGAGTGTTACAATCGTTTTATAAGGGACTTGACCATACTTCTCAATCTTATTTAAATTTTGCTGCAGGAGGATATTTTTTTACAGGAACACTTGAATCAAGGTATGAAATCATAGAAGGAACTGCTGAAAGATGTCTCCAATGGCCGATAGACATAGTGAACCCAGTAAGGAAGCCAGGCATGCTAGAACTGGATAAACAAACTGCCATGGAAGCCCAGCTAGCCTCACTCATGAATGAAGTAAAGAACCTGAAAGCTAACAAAAAGCACCAAGGATGGAAGTCTTACAACTCACAGCAGCTGGAACATAACCATGCTCAGCCTGTGGTGACCTTCATGACTCAACAGATTGCCCATCCACTGCATTGGTGTGTTATGCAGAAAATTTTGGCAACAAGAACTTTACCAGAGACAATCAACAAGCAGGACGCAATACCAATTCAAATTCTGGAGGAACTATCACCAAAGATCAGAACCATAACCCCCAATGGAGGCCACCCATGAACCACAGACCATACAATACTCAACAGCAGCAGCATCGGCAAGGCAGCATCAGTGGAACGTTTGAACCAAGGAGGAACAATTACGTTCTGTTCCACAGAGATGACCAACGCATCAACACTTTGGAAAGCTATGTCACAAAATATGTCACCAGGAATGATGCAGTGGTTAGGAACTTTGAGTCCCATCTGGGACAGATTGCTACCAATCTTCAAACAAGAACACCAGGATCACTGCCAGGGGACACGGAAGTTTCCTCAACCACTTCTGAAACCACTTGAGAGGTAAGTACCATGTCTAGCTAAAGACATTAAACTAAGCTCTAACTGGGAGGCAACCCAGTAGATTCATTTGCTCTCTGACAAAGAGCAAAGTTTTGTGGTGGTTACTCTTAACCACATAGCTCCCAAAAGAAGGGAACGTCAGATGTTTTCCCACTCCAAAAAGTCCAAATAAGATACGTTCTGTTCCAGGAACGTAGTTTTGGGGTGGTCCCTGACCACACAATCCCAATTAAAAAAAATTATTTATATATATATATTTTGCAAAGTTATTATTTTAGTAAATAATAAGTAGTTAGGCGATAGGTTAGTACGTCCCCTTTCCTTTAGTTAAATTAGATTTACAATTAACACCTTTGTATGTTATTTTTTTTTATTTAGTTGTTTACATATTTATTTAGGAAAAGACAAAGGGAACGTTCCCTGGGTTAGGAGATAAGAGTGACTGGGACACCTGTGCCAGCTGCGTCACTCAAAAAGATACGCAGCCATATCAAATTTGCATATATTGCAAATCTTGAAAACGTGCTAAGAAAAAGCAACCATCCCCTCAACCATTAAGACAACTGCACCCTTTTCTCTTCCTTCTCACCCACGTTCTAACCTAAAATCGTTCCATCTCCTGACCATCATCATCATCAGTTACGGCCCACTAACGTCTGACCACTCGTGCTGTAACGTCCCCATTCTACTACCTCTTCAACCTCCTGTCCTCAACCTCCACGTCCCAGAAAACTCTTCATTTTCTTCTCCATTGTCTATTTAAACTCATCCCTTCCTTTCTTCAAGCTTTACTACTTCCATTCAACTCAGAACCTTTCTTTCCTTCCCTCTGCATTGTGCCCTAACCCTCTTTCTGCTAAAAAGATGACTAAGCTATCATTAAAGGTGACTCCGGTGGCCAGCCGTGACTGAGAACCTGAGTTCATCGAACCCATCATCCATCTGTACCCGAAAAAGAACATATCCTTGTAGCAGGACAGACTGGTTCTTCCTCCATTCGTGAAGGAAACTCTGATCAATCTTCAGTGGCTTCGTTTTGCCACTGATGACCGAGAAGTGAATGCCTCCATAGTAGGAGAATTCTTGTACCAGATGAGGAGGTTGCCTCAAGATGACTCCACTGATGAGGTCACAGTGAGGGGAAAACAAGTGTCATTTTTCCCCACTGCCATTAAAGAGGTACTTTACCTCCCCACCGTTCCCAACTGTCCATATCAGAAATACATAGACAGTAGGGGAGTATCCAAATTTCTGGGGGACCTGAAGGATACCGTAGCCATCAGGAACCCCGTCTACTACAAAGGGTCCCTCTGCATAAGAAGCATGAGTGACGTAACCAGATTTTGCGCATTATTTGCCAATTCCAACATCACTCCCTCCACTCATGAAGCCTCTGCCAGTTGGGCACTTCAAGTCCAAATATACTGCATCATGAAGAAAACTCTTTTTGATGCAATGCCCCTCATTTACAACAGCTTGAAGAGAGAGATGAGAAAGACCACAGTTTGCCTCCCCTGCCTCATCACGAAACTCTGCCTGAAAGCTGGTGTGGAAGCCCACAATGATGATATAACAAAGGTAGCTTCTATCATTGATGCTAAGACCTGGAATGGTCTTAGAAGCACCTACATTGATACCACCCAGCCCATTCCTGAAAGCCTCAGACGCACCACCACCAGTGATGATGAGGAGGAAGCTCCTGTGGCCCCTCAGAAGAAAACCACGAAGGTCACTCCTTCAAAATCCCCCACTTCTGCCCACGTTCCGGCAAGAAGAACTATCCCTCCTCCTACCAAGGTAAAGAAGAATGCCCTTATTGCTACTGATGGCAAACAAGGCAAGAAGAAATCTCTTGCCAAAGCTCCCCCAAGATAATGGGGAACATTTGAGTCAGAGGCTGAAGAGGGTTATCAGCAGCAAAAGGCCAAAGGGAGCATCCTCTGAAAAACCCATCACCCTCTCTGACAAGGAGGAGGAGAGTGAGGACAATGAGCCTTTAACAAAGAGGCTGAAGGCTGGCAAAATGTCAGCACCCAAACCAGCTGCTAAGGAGACGTCCCCAAGCAACTCAGACTCTACTTTCTCTGACATTACGTCCCCACCACCTGCTCACTCTCCACCAAGACATATCACCCCACAACCCTCTCCTAGGCAACAACAAGGAGAGGGAAGAACAGAAAAAGAAGCAGCATCTACTGTAGGAAGGACAGTGGTTGAGCAAGAAACTCAGCCACAAAAGAAGAATGACAGAGGAAAGGGGATTCTCATAGAATCCTCTAAGAAGAAGGCAAAGCCAACAGGCCCTAAACAGATCAGTCTAGGAGGCCCTCTGTCATATCCTATCAACCGTCCCGACACTTTCGGGGACGAAGCTTTTGCCAGGGCTTTGGCAGAAGCAGAAGGGATGGCAATTCCTCCACTGATGGAGGAACACACTGAAGCAATGCCCTCATCATCCAAAACACCAGAGGCTGCCACCAAACAAGCACCTGAAGCACCTCTGGATGTTGGCAGCAGTCAGCAGCAAACCCAGCAGAAATCATCCCCCATTCCAGCAATTCCCCTCCCCACAAAGAAGAAATCATAAATTGGGATTGCTGAGATATTTGAAATGCTGGGGAAGAGGATAGAAAAGCTGCTGCCAGCAAAGCAATATGTTCCCCAGATTGACATGACAAGCACCAATGATGAGCTGAAAGCTCTCAGGGACGGATTGAACCAACTCTCTTCATCCTTCAACCAATTCCAGGAACAACAGAAGGAGGAAAGAGAGCAACAACTCAACACCATTAGGACCACCATCCAAGAAGCCAATGCTGCCTCCTATTCATCAACACTTCGAGCTGTCAAGAGAGAAATTAGAAGAGCATCTAATTTCCTGATACTCTCCAACTCTCTGTATAACCACAGAGCTGAACTCCTACTTAATAAACTTCTCCTCAAGCACTCTGAAGAAAGGAAAGAAACCAAGGAAGCCCTCAAGGCCTTTGGAACGTACGTGGAGAAGAAGATTTATCAGCTGGAGATGAGGCTGCTGGATGTTGAAGGGGAGATTATCCACATTCGTCATGGCAAAACAATGATGAGATCCACCAACAACTTCCTGGTTGCTATAATCAGTGATCTACTGAAGGATGCTGAGAAATGGCTACCTGCAGCTGAAGTATTAAGACTGAGAGATCAGCTCAGGAGGAGACCACTTATGCAAGAGGAAGTTGATGAAGCTAAGGAAGCTGAGAAGGACCCCTGTTGCATATTTAGCAAGTGTACTAGTCACACAAGTAATAAAATGATGAGTAAAGATCTTTCCCACGAGGATTTGTGTTCAAGCACTGATTAACGATAGATATTTAAGTTGAATCAAACAAAAGAATATTGATTGCATTGATTTCTTATCACCAGAAATTAAACTGAATTGAATTAATACTTGATAAATAAATGAAATGTGAATTATAACTTAAATAAGTAGTCATACATCAATTTCCCTCAAGTATGAATTTATGGATTAACCAATTTCTATAATGAATTATCTTCCAGGTGATGTTGATCAACCCTTTTCTTATCATCAAGATGTAATCCCTTACTACCCTGATTGATACATTAATCAGAAACCACAATCCCTTGGTGATTCCCTTCTTAATACATGCATTAAATACCAAGATCTTAAGATCACACCAGAATCCTAGCATCAATCCCTTGAATACTAGAACACTGATGATGAAGTTGTCAATTACAGAAACAATGTAAACATCCATGTTCTACACTATTCCCTTGATGGAAAGAATTAATAAAGACAACTTCATATCATCACATAAAAGATAAACAAAATATTCAATTAACCATTCATAAATTCACAATTGAGTTCCATTGAATCAGACTATAAAGGACACTACTAAGACATAATGAAAATATAAACAAGAGAAGAGGAAAGATCAAACTCCATTGTCATGATGTTGAGTCTTCAATCTTCAATTACAATTACATAAGTATACTAAACTAATACAATACTAAGTCCTAAGAAATTTGGAAATTCAGAGAAAATGAAGAGTCAGATCAGATCTATAAAAGATCTGATCTGATCCCCCCTTCCTAAGTATCAGAGATTATAGATAATGATAGGATATGTCAAATGTGAAGCCCCTTTTTCCTTTTATAGTTTACAAATTACAACTGAATAACAACCAAAAACTGACATGGGCGCTAAAACATTCACTATTGAGCATTTTAGCGCCCAACTTTGACGGATGCCCAACTGCTTTCAACTATCTTCAGCGCTAAAACATTTGAATTGGACGTTTTAGTGTTAAAGACCAGAATCTTTTTGAACAGCAGAGCGTTAAAACGTTTGCCTTGGCCGTTTTAGCGCTCAGCACTAGCACTTTTTGGCTTCATTTTGCAGCAGAGCGCTAAAACGCTTGACTTTGGCCGTTTTATCGCCAAACACTTAGAATTCTTCAGAATCTTCTTCCTTCTCTCTTTTGCTTCTTGAGCTTTATTTTCCTTCAAGAACAATAGAAGTTTTCAACATAAACTTCAGAACTTGCATTTAGGACTTTCTAGGACATTAACCCTCTTTTTCATCCATTTAATCATATAAATTAAGCTAATTCATGCTTTAAAACCTTATAAACCAAGGGTTTATCACAATTCCCAGATTTGAACATTGTTGTCCTCAACAATGAATTAAAAACAGAGAAGGACTTAAGATTCTTTAAAGATGAAACTCATGAGGATGGACTTCAGTTAACAAAAGATCAAAATTTCATGATACAAGCTTATAACCATGTAATCTCTTATTTCTTATGATTTGCCCAACATCATTTGTGACTTTTGAACAGATCAGTAGAGATGATATACAGAGACTTCCAAACAAAACACCCCCTCACTAGGAATTTCTCAAAAATAATATGTGGCATTTTTTAAGGATGAATATATAAAGAGATTTAACTGGAATAATTGGTTGACATATACTTCATTAATTAATACCAACATGTATTCCTATTGTAATTTCATTTTTAAATTTAGGTAAGTTATAAACAATATGAATTAAAAATGTTTAAAATTTAAATGGATATAAAATGCAAATAAAAAACTATTCTAAAAAAACATATGTAAAAATAATAGGCTAAAATATAAGTTATCCCCTTGAACTTTGACCTTGTTTCAAATTACCTCCTTGTACTTTTAATTGTTTCAATTAACACCCTATACTTTATAATTGTTTCAAATTAACAATTCTGTTAAAAATTTTACAACCACTGTTAAGTCTCATATCTCTTGAAACCTCCTCGTATGCCAGTAAATGTAGGTAAAGAGAATATGCAGAATGAATCGGGCGACGTCAAGATTCCTGTAAGAACCTGCACCGTTAATTAAGGAATTTAATTAATTAATTATGAGAAAATAGGAAATGATTCCATAATTGACCCTAATAATTATTATGAGGCTCTAATAATTATGGTAAGTGATTAAGAATGCTGAAAGTCTCTTTTCGGAAGAAAAGTGCAGATAGCGATTCTGCTAGTCGGTATAAATGCGTACCGAAAAAGTATCCTGGAAAATTATAATAAGTGCATGATAATTACTATACTAATATATAGGACTTGTAAAACGAGTTTCAAGTCCAAATAATGAGAACTGGTGCCAGAATCTGATACTAGCTATGAAAAGCGCGTACCGAAAAGGTGCTCAGAAAAATATAAGAAAAATATGATAAATCTTGTAAAATTGAGTACGTTAAGAATCCTGAGTTTGGGATTAAAATGCAAAGCGTAGCAATTAAAGTTAATATTGTTTGATTAAAACGTAAGTGGCTATAAATAGCCTTGACACATGATCCTAGGTCATTTTGATGAGCCTCCAGCGTGAGTTTTTCTGAGTTGTGAGACTAGCCACCTTGTCACTCCATTTCTTCTCCATTTTCTCACCAAAGACACCTCCTTTGATCATGGTTTCTTCTCTTGATCAACATATCTTGGTGTGAGCCACCTTGTGAGGGTGAGAGGACCTTGTTTCTGAGTTCTTGTTCCTGTATTTTGAGGTTTGTAGTGCTAAGTTTCTGGTTTGGTGCTGTGGTGTCACATTCTTGGTGTTTGGTGCTCCAAGAAGTTACCTTGTGAAGAAAAGAACCAACCTTTATATGCCATTTTCGTTTCTCTGTGAAGTCATAGCCTTGGAGACTGTTTGTGAGCTCCAAGAGCAGCCTTTGTTTCTGTTTTGAAGCCTTAGGGTATGTCCCTTCACTTTAACTTGAGTTTTATGCTTAAAAATGGAGCCTTGATGCATCTAAAGGCTAAAAGATGATAACTTAACGTTGGATAATGTCAAACACACCTAGAAATGCATGTTTAAGTGTTTGTAATCGGTAAAAATGGACCCTTGGGATTGATATCTTGCGAAATACAAAATCTGCATTCTGACGCGAAATATCCGGATATTTGGTTGGAAATATCCGGATATCTGATATCCCGATATTTGGTTGGAAATATCCGGATATCGGATATCCCAATATTTGGTTGGAAATATCCGGATATCGGATATCCCAATATTTGGTTGGAAATATCCGTATATCGGATATCCCGATATTTGGTTGGAAATATCCGCTGCATATCTGCATTTCTCTGATCAGTAGAATAGTTATAACCCACATGACATGATTATCTGCTGCATTGCACTATTTTGGAAATTATATTGTTAAATTGCTTTTGAACTTACATTGCACATGTAAGTGAGCTTGGGGTGGAAGATCCTTGAGGACCTCTTGTCTTACTGAGATTTCTGTTAGAGATCTCACCCCACGTTTGGGGTGCTTATTTCAGGTTCACGTAAGGTCGAGACCTCAGGCGGCAGGAGGCCGGAGCTGAGTTAGATATTGCTGTTATATTATGTTGACTTGTTGGATGCTGGTTATGCATGCTGCTTTATGCTTTTAGCTTTAGTTTATGATTGTATATCATCTTGTTGAGACGTTGATTTGGTGAGCATGGAGATTGTCCATGACACATAGTCTTGTTTATGTCTTGTTTTATTTGGAGTTGTAATAATTCATCAGGATTATGGTCCGGACTACGAGTTATAGATCCGTGATTTTAAATACACACTTTATTTATATATTGAGGTATATCAGTAGATGTCTTATTGCAATTTACATACAGGCGATGTTTTTATGAAATTGATTAAGTAATCAACTTGGCTAAGTATATGACGTCATAATTGGAAAAGAAAAAGATATTCCACAATTTTTATTAAGCGCAGCTTAATACGATGTAATGTTAACAAACCGGATGCATACGGGGTGTTACATTTTATGGTATAAGAGCAACGGTTCAAGGGAAAAGCCTGTATGTATTGCAACGATTAGGATGTTTTGTTGTGTCTGTCTTGTGTGTTTGCTGCATTGGTTTTTTTTATGATGTTGCATATGTGATCACATTGCGTGGGTCTGATCAACTCATAATTTGTGTAACTTATGCAGAGTCATGGTAGGATCCTTGAGAACACAAGAGGCTGTTGAGGGTCAACCTGACCCAATCCTGATTGCATTGGCTGAGATGCAGGAGGCCACTAGATTGGCCAACGTGGCAATGATGGACGACGTTAGAGAGGCGAACCGGAAAGCCGCAGAGGATGTTCGTGAGGCAAATAGGAGGACCACTGAGGATGTCCTTGAGGCGAACCGGATGGCAAACATGACCATGATGCGGGTTATGTTGGAGGCTATGAGGGCTGGTCCTGCTGTTGGGCAGTTCCCTCCGCCACCACCTCCACCGCCACCACCGCCGCCGCCGCCTCCACCTAGTGTTCAGGTTGATACCCTGAGTCACATTGGTAGTGCTACTCATGTCACTAGGGTGATGGAACCCTATCTGGAGCCTGCTGAGGACCGTGACGTGATTGACCGACGACTGAACGCTTTCAGAAAGCATAAGTCGCCTTCCTTTGATGGGTCCTATGACCCTATTGCGGCAGTGCGATGGCTTCAGGCGCTATACAAGATCTTCCGGGTCATGCAGTGCATTGATCCGCAGAAGCTGATGTTCGTTGCTTACATGCTGGAGGGCGATGCCCATGAGTGGTGGACAAACATTTCTCATGTCTACGAGATGCAGGGTCATGTGATGACGTGGCCATTCTTCGAGGATTGCTTTCTGGGTCAGTACTTCTCGTATGATGGACAGGAGAGGAAGCAGGGAGAGTTTGACAGGTTGGTTCAGGGGTCATTGTCGGTTGACGAGTACCTGGCCCAGTTCAACCAGTTGGTGAAGTTTGCGCACTTCAAGATGGCGAGGCCTACTCTGACTTTCTTGGCTGCTAAGTTCCGCAGGGGACTTAGTGAGGATATTGCTGGTTACCTTGTTGGTTCTGCTTCGAGAGACTTTGGGACACTGGTGCAGCAGTGTCGAGACATCGAGGACTTCTGCAACTCGAGTAAGGCCAAGAGGGCCAAGATTGCTGAGACGAAAGGAACTGATAGTTCCACATCCTGGAAAGACAGGAAGTTTGCTGGAAAAGGCAAAGGAAAATAGTTGGCTGCTAGGCAGACGCCTAGTCAATTCAAGGGGACATCAACACAGGGGAGTGCGACGAGACTTCCTACTCCCAAATGCACGTGATGTGGGAGGGTTCATCTGAGGCCGTGTGCTACCGGCCAGACCATTTGTTTCCAGTGTGACAAGGAGGGCCACTATGCTAGAGAGTGTCCGTCATCGACGGCGAGAGCTGCAGCAGTTCAGGCAGTTCCACTTCAGATGGTTCCCCTTCCACCTACAGCGGCACCAGATGTGCCACCTGCCACTGGGCGAGTTTATACCCTGGATCGTCAGCAGTCGGATCGAGCTCCGAACCTTGTCTGAGGTACTGTTTTGGTGCATCATCTGTTGATGTATTGTTTGATTCCGGGGCTACGCATTCTTTTGTTGCAAACTCGATTGCTTTGAGGCTTGAGTTGCCCATGTTTGTGCTTTCTCCACCGTCGTGGTTGACTATCGCCGCCGGAGAAAAGTGTGATACCTCCACTGTACATCGAGATGTCGTGTTTTAGTGGGATTGTCGTGATTACTCAGTAGATCTGATTGGATTGCCGATGGCTAATTTGGAAATCATCCTTAGCGTGGATGGATTGTCCAATAGTTGTGTGATGATTGTTTGATTGATTTTGTGCCCAATGAGTGGTGATGTCTCAGTGTGTTTCCACAGCCAGTTCCTCGCCTTTATTGCTGCGGGCTAGGAGAACCTTGTGAGCAGAGACATTGGTTATGTCATGATCGTGAAGTTTGGTGAGTGGGACACGAGAAGATATCACTGGCATTCCTGTGGTGAGGAAATTCCTCGAGGTGTTTCCTGAGGAGATTCCTGAGTTTCCACCACAAAGGGAGATAGAGTTCTCCATTGATTTGTTGCCTGGTGTGGGGCCTATTGCATTAGCTCCATACCGGATGTTCCGCCAGAAGTAGTTGAGCTGAAGAATCTTGTTGGGAGTCTTTCGGCGAAAGACTTTATCCGATCGAGCGTGTCTTTTTGGGAAGCACCGGTCATTTTGTTGAGGCAAGAGGCCTTACGCCATTACTTAAGCGTGATGGTGCTCTGTTTGAGAGTGTGAACTTCTCTTCAGGGAAACTGAGTGTGTAACACTTGGAATTGGTGGCAAGGGCCACGTGTGTCTTGTATATGCGAGGCAGTGCATGTACTAGTAGTTTATGAGTTGAGTGGTCTCCATGACTCTAGGTTTTTATGTTGATCATTGATATGCGTCATGAGTAGTTGGCATGTTAACACCATGGATAGTGTTAAGCATGAAATGAGTACAATGAACTGTGGTAATATATGTCAATGTTATTTCACCTTTGACTAACTCTCAATTTTGCAGATACCATGGAGAGTAAGGTATACCGTTACATGGAGTTTTTAGCTATTATGTTATTAAAATTTAAAATTTTGCAGGTGTACGTGAACTAAGGTACGTTACTATGTAAATGAGTTGGTTAACTAACATGTATTGGTGGAATTGAACATGATTATGATTTAGTACTTTGAAATGAATATGAATTTATTTTGAGGATATGAATTATAAATTGCTAGTCTTGTTGAAGTTAGAGTCATGGAATAAGACCCAACTCACTCGAGTGTTGTGTAGATTAGAGTTTGTGGGGTTAGGTCACCCATATTGAGGGAATGACTGATGATCCCAGAGAATCGGATGATGTCGTGACGTCATTGTGAAACTTCGAGTTCTGACAGTGACCTCTTTGTTTGAGGATGCACTTCTCGAATTTGAGACTTTGAGAGTCGAGAATGAGCTTTTGGAGAAGAACCAAGATGGTGTGTCGTGGATTGAAGAAGGACATAGCGGTGTATGTGTCCAAGTGTTTGATTTGCCTGAAGGTAGAGATTGAACACCAGAAGCCGTTGGTAAGCTTCAACCTCTTGAGGTACCGTTGTGGAAGAGGAAAAGTATTTCCACGAACTTCGTGATGGGTCGGCCTAAGACCCAGGTTAGTAATGACTCTTTTGGGTCATCGTGGACAGATTGTCTAAGTCTGCCCACTTTCTTCCGGTAAAGGTGAGCTTCTCGTCAAAGCAGTTGGTCATACTGTCGTTCGCGAGATCGTGAGTCTTCACGGGGTGCCCGAGAGTATCCTTTGTGTTAGGGACCCGAAGTTCACATCTCGGTTCGGGGAGACGCTGCTGAGAGCTTTTGGAACTCAATTGAGGCTGAGTACAGCCTATCACCCTCAGACTGCTGGACAGACTGAGCGGACCCTCCAGATCTTGGAGGACATGACGAGGGCGTGCACCTTGGAACAGGGCCCCGCATGAGATAGGTACATGTCATTGGTAGAGTTTTGTGATTGTGTGTTCCTTGCTAGCCTGGGCATGGGACCCTACGAGGCGCTGTTTGGTAGGAGGTGTAGAATTCCTACCTGTTGGTCTGAGATTGGAGATAAAAATAGTTGTTTGGTTTGGACCTTGTCTGATTACCATCTGTCTGGTCAGATGATCAGAGGAAAGCTGATGCAGGCGTGTAGTCGTCAGGAGGACTACGTTGATGTTGAGCATCGTTCACTGGAGTTCGGTAAAGGTGAGCACGTGTTTATGAAGCTTTCACAGTCACTGGTGTTGTTCGGGCACTTGGAGTGAGGAAACTGAGCCCGCGGTTCTTTGGGCCATACCAGTTACGTGGTAGTGTAGGATCTGTTTCCTACGGGTTTGCCTTGCCTTCGAACTTGGACAACACCCAAGACGAGTTTCACGTGTCTCAACTTCGCAAGTTTGTAGCGGATCCTTCGCACGTGGTGCAACCGGATGTTGTGGAGGTTTGGGAGAACTTGAAAACTCTCGTCGAACCACTAAAGTTTCTCAATCGTGGCGAGAATCAGCTGCGGGGCAAGATCATTTCGATGGTCATAGTATGTTGAACGGGAAGAATTCCTGAAGGTTAATCCTGGGAGCGAGAGGACGAGCTTCTCTAGCAGTATCTCGCGCTTCGGAACAGGTATGTTTTCTGATTTTGAGGACAAAATCCTTAAAAAGGTGGGGTGAATGTAAGAACCTGCACCGTTAATTAAGGAATTTAATTAATTAATTATGAGAAAATAGGAAATGATTCCATAATTGACCCTAATAATTATTATGAGGCTCTAATAATTATGGTAAGTGATTAAGAATGCTGAAAGTCGCTTTTCGGAAGAAAAGTACAGATACCGGTTCTGCTAGTCGGTATAAATGCGTACCGAAAAAGTATCCCGTAAAATTATAATAAGTGTATGATAATTACTAGAATAATATATAGGACTTGTAAAACGAGTTTCAAGTCCAAATAATGAGAACTGGTGCCAGAATCTGATACTGGCTATGAAAAGCGCGTACCGGAAAGGTGCTCAGAAAAATATAAGAAAAATATGATAAATCTTGTAAAATTGAGTAGGTTAAGAATCATGAGTTTGGGATTAAAATGCTAAGCGTAGCAATTAAAGTTAATACTGTGTGATTAAAACGTAAGTGGCTATAAATAGCCTTGACACTTGATCCTAGGTCATTTTGATGAGCCTCCAACATGAGTTTTTCTGAGTTGTGAGACCAGCCACCTTGTCACTCCATTTCTTCTCCATTTTCTCACCAAAGACACCTCCTTTGATCATGGTTTCTTCTCTTGATCAACATATCTTGGTGGGAGCCACCTTGTGAGGGTGAGAGGACCTTGTTTCTGAGTTATTGCTCCTGTATTTTGAGGTTTTTAGTCCTGAGTTTCTGGTTTGGTGCTGTGGTGTCACATTCTTGGTGTTTGATGCTCCAAGAAGGTACCTTGTGAAGAAAAGAACCAACCTTTGTATGCCATTTTCGTTTCTCTGTGAAGTCAGAGCCTTGGAGACTGTTTGTGAGCTCCAAGAGCTGCCTTTGTTTCTGTTTTGAAGCCTTAGGGTATGTCGCTTCACTTTAACTTGAGTTTTATGCTTAAAATTGGAACCTTGATGTAACAGCCCGTTGTACACTGGTATTGTTAACATTAATTATGATATTAAGCGCAGTTACAATCGCAGCAGTTCATTTATAAAAATGCGAATAAACTTTTCCGATTATTACGCGAGCATTTAAAACATAAAAAGGCGTAATAATTAAAAGCCGTGACCGTAACTGTAAACTCTTGCGGAAGACTTATTTAAACTATTTTTATAACTCACATTACTTATTATAAGTTACTAAGGAGTTCCCATAAACTCACTTAGCCAAATTCCAAACTTTACGTTTTTACCTATTCGGACATGTTTCACTCTTAATTTTTCTGCGACCACACCGCTCGAAACCAAACCTTCTTCTCAGATTAGATCTTTGTCTTAATTTATTCCCTTTTCAACAAGCTATCATATGCTCAATTCGGAGCTCATTAGCTCCGGTTATCGCCGTTTGAAGTTGGATCAGCAAATAGCCAAACAACCCCAAAAACAGCTCCAAACCACTCACCTTACTCGATTTACTGCACTCAATCCATTCAACCATTTGCCCTCAAATTTTTATCCTAAAAACTAGACATCTCAAACTTCATTTTGATATATCACACGCTTAATTTAACTGAGAAACGAAGCGGGAATTAATTTTCCAAATCCGGTCCAGAATCTGCCTCAGGTGCAGGGCACATGAGCAGTCCGTGTTTCTCTATTTTTTTCAGGAGGAAGATCAACCCATAATTTCCTCAAATTTTGACACAAGGTAGAGGATATCTCAACCTTCAAAATGGCGTATGGCACGTCCCTATTGGACCTCTATGGAGGGAGATATGCTCTCCCGAATTTCGCCTAAAATCTGCCAATTCTACAGAAATTTCGCCAGAGTTTCCTTTGTTTTTCCAATAATCCCAAAACTGTAAACGATCATTTAAACCTCAAATGTACCTAATAAACACATGATAATACAGTAATAATCCAATGGGTGGCACACACAAGGACCAACAACGCCTTGGGGCACTTACAACCCAATCCAGTTTATAGTTATTACACGGTTTATACAATAGAGCTCACATTATATTTCTTACTTGTTTCAATCACATAGGTCCCATTCTCATGTAGTTTCACAATATAAGCATGTAATCATAACTCTAACATAGGCCTAAAATCCTTCCATCTTGGTACATCATGTCTCTTTTACATTTACAACATACACTTAAATATTACAACTTACGACTTTAACTTCAAATTGCCTTTTACAATATTACAACATCAATTACAAATTTAGACATAAATTTAAATGATACAAACTACTAGACCTAGGCATGCCAACATGAACAATATGCCAAATACTGAAAATGTTCCTCTATCACCCTGCGGGCCTCTTGCCCGCTGCTCCAACGTTACAGGTACATCCTGAAATAATGCCCCGAGACGGGGTGAGATATACGAATATATCTCAGTAACCAAGAGGTTCTGGAGAAAACTCCACCCAATGGTTCACTTCGATGCATATCAATAGAATAAAACAACCACTTTGAAAACGGGATATAGCAAGGGATTTAGAGAAATGTGGAATATAAAGAAACAAACTACGACGATACGGGATAGTAACCCCAATTCCACGTACGCCCTGGGCATATATAAGCCTATGGGTATCATCCAAGGTGTGTTCACAGCAACCACAACCATGATGCCCAAACCAACCAAAACGCCAAAGACATTCCTAGTGTGCTCCTACCCGGATCGCACACCATGACACGCAGTCAACTGGAACTCCCTCCTGGAGACCTATCCAGCGGAAGTCCGAAAATGCCCGAAGGCTAATAAAACTGTCTACTGGCCAGAGACTCGGTACCGCAGTACCCATATCAATAATGCATGCATGCTCATGTGTTCTATAATATTCATACACACTTCCTACCATTGCCATCAACTGGCAAGGTGGAACAGAAAAGGGGAACAAGCCCCAGTACCAAGAGGTTACCTTAATTCGTTCCTTCACTTAGCTCCGCAGCAGCTTAAGTTCCAAGTCTGCTACTCAACAGAACGCCTACACATAGGACGTTCCCACTTACTCAAAGTTCACAAAATGAATGCCAATTCTCAATTTCACATGCATAATACAATCACTTACCTCAATCCACTTGGTCCAAGACCAAGGGCAATCCACCGACTCACGGTTCGGGATTCAAGTCGACGTACAACAACCTATACAACCATGTACAGCCATCAGTATGCGTCCAATAACATCAGAACGCAAAATCACAAAATTCCTCCCCATCCTCCTTGATGGTTCGGCCCTAGTAGTGTTAATTTGAGATTTATTTTTCTAAATTTTCTTTCTCATTTTATTACTCATCCTTAGGTTGCCATAAGGCTAATTCAAGTGTCGTTTCGTCGTTTTACGTCTTTTAAGCATCGTTTTACCAAATAGCTTACTATAGGTTCATTATGTCCCTAAACACAAGTTATTAATTTCCATTGATTCTTCCATTATCAATCCATCACACAACCCATCTAAAGACCATTTAGTTACACCTTACACCATTCAAATTATTTTTCCAACACAATTACTCATTTTTCCCACAATGGCCGAATTATGTCCTAGGGAATCCCAAAGGATTTCTTTCCATTTTCAACCATTCCACATCTAATACAACCTCATATTGTCAACATACAATCATTCAACAACTCACCAATCAAAGCCCAACAAAATTTCAAAACCCAAAGTCATGACATTTCTCAAAATTTCTAAGTTAAAATCCATATTTTTCCACTAAATTTTTCATGGCATTTCTAGCTTTAATACATCATTCTAAGGCATTATCATCTAATACACATTTTCCAATTGAGCTCTCTAACAACATAAATCATCAAATTCCCCCTTAGGGTTCATGAATTCAATCCAAGAATTAAACCGTTAAAATGGTGAAGAAACTTACTCAAAAGCTTGGCACAAGACTCCTCCAAGCTATCCTAAACCATTGGAGCTCCAAACAACTCCATGAACACCATTTTTCTCCAAAATTTCGTGGCTGTAAATGGCCAATATCTCACCAAAGAGAGAGTTTCAAGGCTCAAGAGTGGTACCAATGTGTTTAGAAGGTGATTTCCATTGAATTTCAACACAAAAATCACTTGATTTGGTTAAGAAATGATGTAGTTATGGAGAAAAGAAAATCAAACCAAAAATGGCACCAGGGGGGGCTGCTGTTTCACGGGAAGGGGAAGGAAATGGAGAGAGAAAGTGTCATGAAATTGAGACTTTTGAGTCACTTAAACCATAGGTGGGTCCCACACGCGATTTAACTTTAATCAATCACTAGTTACAGCCACAAATTCATGACCTACATATTTTTCTTGTTCATGTCATATTTTTGTTTCCTAAAAATACTGATAAAATTTTCACGCTTATCGGTACAATTATACCGCAGTATTTTTACATCGGAAAATCACTATTCATCAATTTTTCCCAAAATGACTCAATTCCATCAAATTTCATCAAAATCATATTTCCTAACTCAACAAACCATTTATAACTCATATTTGAAACCTAGAGCTCAAAATTTAACTGGCACGTTTTACGGTGCAATCGTAACGCGGTATTTTTACCCGCGAAAAACACTATTCACTGATTTTTCTTAAACTTTCCTATCCACTCAATTTTTCGTTTTGAATCCATTTCCAGGGTTATTTTTATCATCGGAGACCTTCTGCTCAATTTTTATCTTCCTAGGGTTGCGTGTTGGCTAATTATCGTTTTGCCCTTTCTTTGTATTTTGGCCTTATACTCAGGATTTTCACTAATCCTTCTCTTTAATTCTCATTTAATATTTTAAATATTATATTTTAGAAATGTTAGGTGTTATACTTGATGCATCTAAAGGCTAAAAGATGATAACTTAACGTTGGATAATGTCAAACACACCTAGAAATGCATGTTTAAGTGTTTGTAATCGGTAAAAATGGACCCTTGGGATTGATATCTCGCGAAATGCAAAATCTGCATTCTGACGCGAAATATCCGGATATTTGGTTGGAAATATCCGGATATCTGATATCCCGATATTTGGTTGGAAATATCCGGATATCAGATATCCCGATATTCAATTGGAGATATCCCGATATTTTGGTCTGGGCAGCAACGAACCTGTTTTAGTAAATATTCGATATCTTGGGCTACAAAGTTCCAAATTGAGTGCCGTCTGGACCTATGTGAAGCTAACACATAGGGCTACAACTCTGTAAATTTTCGTAGCCATTGGATCAATGGTTTGATCGGAGTGTTTATTATAAGTCGCGTTTTGGTTGTTGGAAATTCTGTTTATCATATTAAAATATTAGAATATGAATATTGATATAATTATTGGTCTAAAACAGATTGTGATTGTGCTGTTTGTGGACCTCGAGCTAGTGTGGACCTTGGTTTGGGTTTTTAGCTTGCGAGGTAAGCTTTCGTGTCCTCGGTTTAGCCATTGTTGGTTTCACCATGTCCCATGGGGGTATGGTTATATGCATAATGTTGTCTTCATGTACTATTTTATTGAAATGCTATGGAGCTGTTAAGTGCAATTGCTATATGATATTTATGTGGTGTTTGCCTTAAAGGGAAACCATAGGGTGGCCCTTTGGGGGTGGGTACAACATGGGCTGGTACTGTGTGGGTAATAGACGTATTCCTGCATTTCTCTGATCAGTAGGATAGGTATAACCCATATGACATGATTATCTGCTGCATTGCACTATTTTGGAAATTATATTGTTAAATTGATTTTGAACTTATATTTCACATGTAAGTGAGTTTGGGGTGGAAGATCCTTGAGGAACCCTTGTCTTACTGAGATTTCTGTTAGAGATCTAACCCCACGTTTGGGGCGGTTATTTCAGGTTCAGGTAAGGTCGAGACCTGAGGCGGCAGGAGGCCGGAGCTGAGTTAGATATTGCTGTTATATTATGCTGACTTGTTGGATGCTGGTTATGCATGCTGCCTTATGCTTTTAGCTTCCGTTTATGATTGTGTATCATCTAGTTGAGACGTTGATTTGGTGAGCATAGGGATTGTCCATGACACATAGTCTTGTTTATGTCTTGTTTTATTTGGAGTTGTAATAATTCATTAGGATTATGGTCCGGACTACGAGTTGTAGATCCGTGATTTTAGATACACACTTTATTTATATATTGAGGTATATCAATAGATGTCTTATTGCAATTTACATACAGGCGATGTTTTTATGAAATTGATTAAGTAATCAGCTTGGCTAAGTATATGACGTCATAATTGGAAAAGAAAAAGATATTCTGCAATTTTTATTAAGCGCTGCTTAATACGATGTAATGTTAACAAACTGGATGCATACGGGGTGTTACAATTCCAAGAATGCATCAACCATTGCATTTGCTGCTCTGGACAAAATTTTCATGCAGATAGGTGGCTTCACTCCTGCCAGGGCCAGAAATGAGCTAGGTAGTGTCTAGATTCCATCCCCACATATCAAACCAGAAGCCACAGCTGATGCAAATGTATTAGCATTAGCCTTGTCAAGCTTCCGCTAGATAAATAAGATCAAGCTTCCAAGACACATATCAATGGCAAAGTAACTTCCAATATAAAAAGGTATAGCCATGGCCATAGAAACAGGAATAAATCTAGCCCACTTGTTTCCAACCAGATCTCGAATAAGATTGATAACTATGGCTCCAACAAAAATTACACCTCAAAGGGTGAGGTAGTATCTTGGCAGAGCTGAGAAGCCATCAACCCCCAATATTGCAATTGAGGAGGATTTTGACATTTGGGACTTAGGGCACGTGGAAGGTTTAACAGTGTTTGTAAAATTTTTAACAGAATTGTTGATTTGAAAAATTATAAAGTACAGGAAGTTAATTGAAACAAATAAAAGTACAAGAGCGTAATTTGAAACATGGTCAAAGTTCAAGGAGGTAATTTATATTTTAGCCAAAATAATATGTGCAATTTTTAAGGAAGAATATATTAAGAGATTTAACTACTACAAAAAATAAAATAAAATCTAATATATTAGAAGAATTCATCCCCCGTAAAACATGTTGTCATTACAAGCACTTAATATTTCTACCAACATAAATTCCATTCCTTTAACCCTCGCCCTGCATGTATACGTTTGATTGATTGAATCGAAACTAATCTAAATGTTGTCTATTGCCATAATTTAGTAAATTATTTAATTTGATTTAGTTTAGTAAATTACTTAATATTTCATTAATTCTCATTAAATAATTTTCCTAAATAATTAAAACTATCATAATTGAATGCTTAATTTCTTGATTATGAAAATAATATTCTATTATTATGTAGCACCGATACCGACACGGGACACGTGACATGACACGACACTCTGACACGTTAATTCTAAAAAATATTAGATTTTGACACGTTAGGACACGTTTTGATATTAAATAATGTTTTTAATTTATGTAGTGTATATTATATTTAATATTCAATAATTTAATAAATAATGAAACTAAATTTATAATATTCATCAATTTTGCAAAGAAACACAAGATATCCCAAATATTTATATTAAACTCAATAAAATGATAATCGTAATCAGACGAATCTAATAGTAAAAACTCAACCCAACACAACTTTTGAAACTTTTTTTGAATTTCTATAACGCGTGTTGGAGTGTCGGGAAGTGTCAGACACAACACGTTAGAATTTTTGAAGTGTCGGTGCTTCATAGCATGTCACCATATATATAATATGTAAGCCCCTCCGTTGTAAAGCACTCTTTACGGATATGAGTAGTCATTTTTGTAAGATGATATGGGAGCTCTAGGAGGGGTTTTGGGCTCATTATTTTCCCCCTTTTTTAGCTAATTTCTTCTGTTTGTTCTACATTTTTTTTCTATCTCCTCTTATAATTTTTCTTGTATTTTCAATTAGATCTGTCATTTTGCTTCATATTTTATGCTTCTTTCTTTCATTTTCTCTATAATAATGTTTCAAATTTCCCCGTTCCCTCAATTGCAATTTTTTGTCTCATGAGGTCTCCTTTATTTATCAAAGTCTGCACAAGTATGATCTCCAAAGCTGCCGATTCTGTTTCAAACTTTGAAGACAACATGGAGAGGAAAAAGGATATTGTGCATTCTTGGCTATCAAATTATTCAATCACTCAAAAAGTGCACATCAAGATGAGCGGTTTGGAGAAATGGAGAGATTATACAACATATGTTTCAGTAGTCATGTTAGCAATATCAAGAAGGATCCGTGACTTCTGAATTGTTGACATGACTATTGAAACATGATGTTTTAAAATCTCTCCATTCCTCTGAAATTTTTCTTAAATTGATTCGAATCGTTGGATCTATTTTTTTAAATGATTCAATTTGATCGCCAAGGATCCAACCGCAACTTTTTGTTGCCTCTCCATGTTGTTTTTAATTGAAGTTTGAAGTAGAGATTGAGTAATGAAATGTCGATGGATGTCAAAAAGTGACGGAGCCACCGTTGCGAAACCAAGATGAGACAAGATCGAAGGGAGGAGCTTCGGGTATAAGAAGAACGAGTCCCTCAGTGGCGGCGACCCTGGATCCATCGAGCATGGCGACAACGGAGATGGCAAACATCCAATTTCCATTGAGATAGTTTTGGCAGACAAATAAGTGTATTATTCTCTGATCAACTTTGAATTAAAACTTGAATTTATTTGCAATATAGATTTAAGGGACATGTTATATTTACAAACTTTTTTGTTTACAAACTCTTACAAACTACATTGTCTTTTTCCCGGAGAACACTAATTTCACTATGTTCTCCCGGGAGAACATAGTGTAATTTGTAAAAAAAATTCAAAAAAGTTTGTAAACAGATTCTTCTCCTAGATTTAAACCTTAATTATTCCAAGCGATGACATTCTTCACACATACAAAGTCCTTCAGTATTTATTGTCGTTAACATGTAATTTAATCCGATCTTTTTTTTTTCGTTATAAAAATCTCTTGCTTCATTTTGTTGCTTTATGTAAGACCCATCTCTTCAAAAAACCGAATATATATATATATATATATTTAATAATAATAATAATAATAATAATAATAATGAAACCACATTAGACTGATTTAAAATAAAATGAAAAGAAACACAGTTACAGTTATAACGCCTCACATATTTGAGCTCAATACACCCATAGGTGACAGGTCCATAGCGAACAGGCACACACAGCTGTGATATACGGAATTCCACGGACACACACATAACAAATGACTGAATTAGAATTAATAAAAATTAAATGATTTACTATACAAAAGCAAACGGTACAATTTGCTAAATTATGCCAACCAAAAAAATTTAAATTAACTTTGGCCAACCAATCAAAGACATAGAACCTGGATTCACCAACCAGATAAGATTCAATCTTTTAAATTCAGCTTGATCAGTTGAAATTCTACAAGGTTACAACTAATAGACTTACACTTTATATAGTATTCATGAAACATTAAATTATTAAGTAATAATAAAATATTATTTTCATGATGCTAATTTTAATTATTCTGACAAATGAATTAATCAAAATTAATGAAAAGTAAATGATTTACTAAACAAAAGCAAATGGTACAATTTACTAAATTATGCCCACCAACAAAGTTTAAATGAGGGTTGGCCAACCAAACAGAATTATAGAACCTAGATTCACCGACAAGATAGTATTCATTTACCCATTATATAAATTTTAGTTGTTTTGACAATTGATTTAATAAAAATGAGTGAAAATTAAATGATCTACTAAACAAAAGAGAATAGTAAAATTTGCTAAATTACACCTACCAAAAAAATTTAAATAAGGTATGGTCAACCAATCAAATATATAGAACCTAGATTCACCAACCGAATAAGATTCATTCTCTAATTACATGCGGCTCGATCTATTTGAATTCTATAAGGCTACAAATGAAAATGGACACAGAAACACGAAATATTAAAAGGAAGATAGTTTTAAATATATTTCCTTTTAATTATATTATTTTTATATTTTCTACTTAAATTGATTATGCAAATCTCCTTTATAATTTTAAATAGTTTTTTTATTTACATTATTTAAAGCTTACCTACATTTAATATAATATTTCAATTTGGTTTTCAATATTAATTTACAATGCATTAATCATGGGGAGGCATGCAATATCTAATCATCAAAGAAGAATAATGAAAATTTCTTTTACCAAAAATGAACAGAGAATAAAGAAAACATGTTTAAAAATTGAAAGCCAAAGTTAAAGGTATGCACTTCAAGCAGTAACAAAGAAAAGGAATGATTCATATTCATGGAAAACCATAGTATTGTAATTGTTTTTTAGCATGACTAAATGCCATATTCAACTAGCTACATATAAGGGAAATTATTGAATGATGAGACGTAAAAGATTTGACATATACATAAAGTATAACCCCGTCATAATGTAAATGTTTCTGACTCAAACAAGATTGTCTGAGTTAACCAATTCTGTTAGGTCCTAGAAGACCGTATTGCTATACCGAATGGTATGCGCTCAGAGATACCTCAGAGGTAGGTACCGTAGTTAACTTAAAGCCAGTATCCCAATCACTATGCACAAGCAATAGGCTTAGAGCCAAGACGTGGGAGTGTGCACAGTGTTGGCAGTAATATTAATTAGGTCAAAAAGTGCATACCTGGAGTCTTTAGCCTCTTATTTATAAGAGTTACCTCTAGGGTTTGTGTAGAACTCCCAATTGTAGTAGGATTCAGCTTCCTTTCTGTTGAGATAAGGCTTCTATCCTGATCTTTGCTGTTTAATATTGTTAGGATGATTGAGTATCTATCCTTTAGTGGATTGTTGGGTGGGTAGTTAGGATATGATTTATATCCATAATAGTTGCCCCCAGCCCGGTATTCCGAAGCTCGAAATGCCGGGGTGTATGAGTGTTATCGTGATCTTGCTTGCGCCGAGGTGTCTTCGAGGTGAACCGATATATGGGAAATAGCCTCGATGTGTGCCATGTCAGAGATGTTATGTGCCTTTCATAATTAATTTTATGATTCATTATCACTTTGCCGAAATCTCCTTTGTCGCGTTTAGAACGTGGTGCGTGCTTAGGTCGTGTTGTGGACCTCGGTCATCACGTCATGGATAAGATCGTGCCTGGCTCTTGTCATTTTAGTGTGACCTTTTGCTTAACCTTGACGGTTATAAGCTCCGCGTGTCTTATGGCTATTGGAAGTTCATGTGTCGTGAGTAGTGTGCCGTTCTGCATTTGTGTACGTGATGATTTCTCGCATTTAATGCGTTCAGTGGTGAATTTACCATTCGACCTTTGACTACTTAACCGTTAGAAGCCTCTTCGTCTTCGCGCCTGGGATGCATTTTCTTCTTATAAATACCCTGTTTCAAAACGTGGTATGACTTTCAATTTCCTCACGATCTTCTTTTTTCATTTCTGGCATTATCTTCCCTGAGTATTTCTTCTTCATCTTTGTTGTTCGTGAAGGTTCTCCCTGAGTTCTTAGTTGTTTTTCCCATTCCTTTCTCTGTTGCTAATCAGGTACTTCCTCTTTCTCCCACATTTTTGTTGTTCATTCGAATATACAATTTTGAGATTTTAGAGCGTTGTACCCTGCCTTCTTATGGGATAAACAACAGTTACATTTCTTCCCCGAGTCTCCTCCACTTTCGAAAAGGGACTTTTTGTTTTTATTCATTAAATATTGATGAATTCTTCTGGTCCTTCTTCTAATCCGGCTTCTGGCCGAGGTGATGAGGAGGACGAGGAAGTAGCGAGGCAACTACCTCGAGCAGTTCAGTACTGGTTTTACGGTAAAGAATATACTTAGGAGGAGAAGCTTCAACAGCTTCTCTGAGGTCCTTGAGGAGGTCGCCGGAGTTCTCGAGGTGGATGTGGCAGGAGTGGGAAAGGTCAGAGAGGAGGAGGGGAACGTCAAACTCAACTCAATTTTGGTAGGGGTGGTCCCCCTTTGGTCTCGAATCCCGTAACTCTTCCTAAGACGAGCTCCCCTTGTGATCCAATTCTCTTGTCTTATATTTTACCCTCATCTCAAGTTACTCCGGGTCCGAGATCCATTTTAGACCGGATCCCCCCTCTCGGGCTGAGCGACAGTTCTTCTAGCTCTTCTTCATCCAAGCTAGGTTTTCCGAGGTCTAGAACCCCTTTTTCTCCCTTCGATGACCTGACTTCAGGTCGGGTGCCTTTTGTTGATCTTGTCAGTAGTTCTGACAGCTCAATCCCCTTTTCTTGGAGTCCATGCTCATTGCCATCCGATCTTGGTAGTCCAAGGTCAGATTTGGCCGATTTTTATATTGACCCTCCTCCTTCGTGTTCCAAGACTAGAGTTATAGAAGAATCTGACGTTCAGAATCGGGTTCTTCTTGAGATCCTCAACATGCAATCTACGATGTCTCCCACTGTAACACCCTGTATATATCCGGTAATGTTATTATACTATCGTATTAAGTTGCGCTTAATTAAAAATGCGGAATATTTTTTTCTTTTCAATTATGATGTCATTAATCATTACCAACCTGATTACTTAACCATTTTCAAAACATCGCCTGTATGTATATTGCAATAAACAGCTAACTGAAATACCTCATCAATTAAATAACATAAGTATGAGTCTCTAGTCACGGAACTACAAAACGTAGACTGGACCATCTAACAGTTTATACAACTCCAGCTAAAAGTACTAACAAAATAGTGGGATGGACAACTCCCATGCTCACCTAAATAAGGCAACAAAGCCCAACATCAGTCTCAACAACAGCAACATAAGCATATAAGTGCAGAAAACATAACAGCATCCAAATCCAGCATTCATACAGGTCAGCATAACTAACAGCAATATCATCAACTAAGCTCTAGCCTCCTGCCGCCAGAGGCATCAGTCCCCATACTACCTGAACCTGAAATAAGCATTCCCCAAACGTAGGGTGAGATCTCTAAACAAGAAATCTCAGTAAAGCAAGGGGTTCTCAAGGATCTTCCACCCCAAGCTCACTTACATGTACAATATAAGTTCAAAAGTAGTTTATTATCATCAGTTCTAAAATAGTGCAATGCAGCAGATAATCATGTCATGTGTGTCAATTCTATTCTACTGGCCAGAGAAATGCAGGATTTATATACGTCTAATACCCACAATTAGTGCAAGACGCTACTTGCATCTACCCCGGATCACTATCTTGTATGACGCCACATACTCAGGCTTACCGTCAAGATGGAACAACACATGCATATTAAAAGTCATTACACATAAAGCTCAACAGCATTTCAAATATCCAAAGCATGTAACACAGCATGCATATAACCATACCCCCATGGGACATGGTGGAACCACAACATGGCTAAATCGAGGACACGAAAGCTTACCTCTTAAGCAATCAATCCAAGTCAAGTCCACACAAGCTCAATGTCCAAACACAGCAGATCACAATCTGATTTAGGACCAGCAAGCATATCAACATTCATAGCTCCAAAGCATAAACATAAAGACTACGTTTTCCTTTTACGTTTTACGTCTTAAGGCTTCCCACAAAGCCATAAGCCCTTAATCACTTGATTCTGACTTAGTCCAATTATTACAGAAGTTCAACTTCATCAATCTAGGGTCCACAAACCTCCAATAGCCTACTGTATGAACAGTGCAGCTACTATTCTTCGAAATTCCAGAATATCCGGATATTCGTCGGGGACATATCCGGATATCCATATCTGCATATCATATCCGGATATGCATATCAGATATCATATCCGGATATCCATATTCGGATATCAAAGACCCCATATCCGGATATCAATATCCGGATACATATATCCGGATATTTCGCGACAGACAGCAGCTTCTACATTCGCGAAGATATCCATCCAAGGTACCATTTTTAACATTTTAAAACATCAAAGCATGCATTTTAAATCTGTTTTAGGTCCACATACCAGTTAGTTACTTGCTTAACCCATTTACATGCAAAGACATCACCTTTAAACCATTAAAACTCATGATCAAGGTTAGGCAACTCACCAAAGCTTCAAACTCAGAAATGGAAGGCTCTTGGAGCTCACCAAACAGCTCCAAATATACTCACTTGCAAGGAGCACGAAAATGCCACACCAAAGGCTGGTTCTTGCACCAAAAGATGACTCCTTGGCACCATAAATGCCAAGCCAAAGGTGTACTCCCTCCACAAACACAGAGGCAGCAACCACATTCCCTCACACAGCAGCTCCATCTCAGCAAGAAGGTCTCCCACCCACTCCCAAGGCTCTATCTCACTCCCACAAGGATGATTGGTGAAGGAAATGTGAAGAAAAGCTACAAGAAAGGTCAAGAAATGGTGGAGAAAGCAAAGAGCAGCAGCCACCAGCATCCACTCACGTCCAAATGGCTGAGTATCAGCCAAGGTTTTAGTGCCAAACACTATATATAGGCGGCTTAAGTCACTAACACACATTATTAACTTTAATTGCTACGCTTAGCATTTTAATCCCAAATTCAGGATTCTTAACCTACTCAATTTTACAAGAATTATTATATTTTTCTTATATTTTTCGGAGTACCTTTCCGGTACGCGCTTTTCCATAGCCAGTATCAGTTTCTGACACTAGTTCTCATTATTTTAACTTGAAACTCGTTTTACAAGTCCTACATGTTATTCTAGTAATTATCATGTACTTATTATAATTTTCTGGGATACTTTTTCGGTACGCATTTATACCGACTAGCAGAACCGGTATCTGCACTTTTCGTAAGAAAAGCGACTTTCAGCATTATTACTCACTTACTATAATTATTAGAGCCTCATAATTATTATTAGGGTCAATTATGGAATTATCTCATTAAACTCATAATTAACTAATTAATTTCCTTAATTAACGGTGCGGGTTCTTACACCCGCCGAGGTAGCCCAACTTCCAGTTGGAGACCCCAATGGGGTTGACATTCTCCCAGCAAGTGATAACCCGGTATATGCGGGTCCGAATGCGGACGAGCCTCATTTCTTTTATTTTTACCGAGATCTAATTCCAAATTGGGAATCCGGTTCCCTCTCTCCGAGTTTCAAATTGTTGTGATCCGTCGAGTTACGATTGCTCCTTTGCAACTTCATCCCAACTCATGGGCCTTTATTTGGGGGTTTGAGCAAGTATGTGCATATCTTTGTCTTCCTCGCACAGTTTGTCTATTTTTTTATTTGACGTATATACAGCCCAGACTGGGGCCGAGGCTAAAGAAAGGAAGGGTTGGGTTACCCTTCGAGGTGCTCCAAATCGGGGTATTTTTATCCCCTACTCCCAATCTTTCAAAGGCTTCAAGGATGCCTATTTCAAAGTGGCAGCTCGTTCTGATTTCCTCCCCTGGTTTGCCTCGTCATGGTTAGACATAGGGGATTTGGCGTGTCGGTTCGAGCTTTATTGGACGCAAAATCACTATCAGAGGTGTCCTAGGGATTATACTACCCCAGGAGTAATTTTTTCCGATTCAGAAAGATTGGCGGCTTCCGTCTTGATCGATTATGTCGATGAATATGGCATTATTCATTTAAGTCAGATTGTAGATAAATTTAGAGAAGATCTCCTTTGCGAGCTCGGTATGTGATTTCTCTTAACGATTTATGTAACAGCCCGTTGTACACCGGTATTGTTAACATTAATTAAGATATTAAACGTAGTTACAATCACAACAATTCATTTATAAAAATGCGAATAAATTTTTTCCGTTTATTACGCGAGCATTTAAAACCGTAAAAAAGCGTAATAAATAAAGCTATGATCATAACTGTAAACTCTTGTGGAATACTTGGTTAAACTATTCTTATAACTTATTTTACTTAATACAAGTCACTAAGGGTTCCCATAAACCCACTTAGCTAATTTCTCAATTTTACGTTTTCTACCTATCCGAACATAGTTCGGTTATTATTTTTCTGCGGACACACCGCACAAAACCAGTCCTTCATCTTTAGCTATCTTTTTTTTCTTACTTAAATACCTTTCCAATGAGCCATCACACGAGTCATTTGGATCTCGTTTGCTCCGAATATCGCCGTTTGAAGTTGGACAAGCAAAACTGCCAACCAACCCCAAAACAGCTCCAACATCCTTCACTCCACGGATTACTGCAGAAAAACCACTCACTCAATTGCTCTCAAATTTGTATAGAATAAACTAGACACCTCAATCTTCAATTTGATATATCATACACCTAATTTGACCAATAAAGGAAGCGGGAATAATTTTCCCAAAACTGGTCCAGAACACCCACAAGTGCAGTGAGCAATTGGGCAGTCTGCACTCTCTGCCTTCCCCAGGCCGGCGTTTAATACACCTAATAACTTAAATGCATGATGTGTTTTCATGTATTGTTTTGCTGAAATGCTATTGAACTGTTAAGTGTAAATGCTATATGATATGTATGTGGTGTTCCGTCTAAACAGGAAGCCATGGGGTATTCCTGTGGGCGGGTACAACATGAGCTGATATTTATGTGGGTAATAGTCGTATTCCTGAATTTCTCTGATCAGTAGAATCGTTATAACACACATGAGATGAATATCTGTTGCATTGCACGGATTTTGGAACTGATATTGAAATACTGCTTTTAGAACTTATATTGCACATGTAAGTGAGCTTGGGGTTGAAGATCCTTGAGGACCCCTTGTGTTACTGAGATTTCTTGTTTAGAGATCTCACCCCACGTTTGGGGAATGCTTATTTCAGGTTCAGGTAGTATGGGGATTGATGCCTCTGGCGGCAGGAGGCCAGAGCTTCGTTGATGATTATTGTTGTTATATTTATGCTGGCATGACTAGATTGGATGTTGTTTATGTTTTCTGTCATTTATGGTTATTGAGTTGAGACTTATGTTGGACTTTGTTGCCTTATTTGGGTGAGTATGGGAGTTGTCCATGCCACTATTTTGTTAGCACTTTTAGCTTGAGTTGTATAAATTACTAGTTGGTCTGGTTTACGTGTTGTAGTTCCGTGACTAGAGATATATATCTGTTAGTTCTATTAGTGAGGTATTTCAGTTAGCTGTCTTTTGCAATTTACATACAGGCACGGTTTTATTTAAATGATTAATTAAGCAAGTTGGTAATTATAAGGACGTCATAAATGAAAAGAAAAAGATAATCCGCATTTTTAATTAAGCGCAGCTTAATACGATGATATGATAACATTACCGGATATATACGGGGTATTACAGGAGGCATGCAAGAATGCGCGAAAATAAAAATAAAAATACATAACTTACATTTTTTTTTCATTACTCATACAATATAATATTATATGAAATAGCACCTACTGCAGTAAGATGCTATATTTTAGTTATTCAATCATAAAAGTTACCAAAGTAATGGAGTATTAAAATCAACATTATCTTAACAAGAAATTGAATGGTGTTCATTTAATTTAAATTAAAAATAAAAAATATATAAGATTTTTATTTTAGTACACTGTTAACTTTAAAAATATTTAAACTTTTAAAAGATATAAAATACAAGTAGAAAATTATTTAAGTGAAAAATCTAAGAAGAATGTATTAAAAAATAATATGTGGCATTTTTTAAGGATGATTATATAAAGAGATTTAACTGCAATAATTGGTTGACATATACTTCATTAATTAATACCAACATGTATTCCTATTGTAATTTTATTTTTAAATTTAGGTAAGTTATAAACAATATAAATGAAAAATATTTAAAATTTAAAAGGATATAAAATGCAAGTAGAAAACTATTCTAAAAAGAACATCTGTAAATATTTTAAGGAAGAATATATTAAGATATTTAACTACTACAAAAAAAAAAAAAAAATCTAATATATAAAAAGAATTCATCCCCCGTAAAACATGTTGTCATTACAAGCACTTAATATTTCTACCAACATAAATTCCATTTCTTTAACCATCGCCCTGCATGTATACATTTCACTGATTGAATCGAAACTAATCTAAATTTTGTCTGTTGCCATAATTTAGTAAATTATTTCATTTGATTTAGTTTAGTAAATTACTTAATATTTCATTAACTCTCATTAAATCATTTTCCTAAATAATTAAAACTATCATAATTGAATGCTTAATTTCTTGATTATGAAAATAATATTCCATTATTATTTCATTATTTTACAATACATGGCACCATATATAATGTGTAAGCCCATCTGTTGTAAAGTACTCTTTACGGATATGAGTAGTCATTTTTGTAAGATGATATGGGAGCTCTAGGAGGGGTTTTGGGCTCATTATTTTCCCCCTTTTTAGCTAATTTCATCTGCTTGTTCTACATTTTTTTCCTTTTATTTTCTATCTCCTCTTTTAATTTTTCTTGTATTTTCAATTAGATCTGTCATTTTGCTTCATATTTTATGTTTCTTTCTTTCATTTTCTCTATAATAATGTTTCAAATTTCCCCGTTCCCTCAATTGCAATTTTTTTGTCTCATGAGGTCTCCTTTACAAGTATGATCTCCAAAGCTGCCGATTCTGTTTCAAACTTTGAAGACAACATGGAGAGGAAAAAGGATATTGTGCATTCTTGGCTATCATCACTAAAAAGTGCACATCAAGATGAGCGGTTTGGAGAAATGGAGAGATTATACAACATATGTTTCAGTAGTCATGTTAGCAATATCAAGAAGGATCCGTGACTTCTGAATTGTTGACATGACTATTGAAACATGATGTTTTAAAATCTCCCCATTCCTCTGAAATTTTTCTTAAATTGATTCGAATCGTTGGATCTATTTTTTTAAATGATTCAATTTGATCGCCAAGGATCCAACCGCAACTTTTTGTTGCCTCTCCATGTTGTTTTTAATTGAAGTTTGAAGTAGATTCGATAGTTTTGGAGTTCATGTATGCGTAAATATTGATCAACAGAGAAGAAGAGATTGAGTAATGAAATGTCGATGGATGTCAAAAAGTGACGGAGCCACCGTTGGGAAACCAAGATGAGACAAGATCAAAGGGAGGAGCTTTGTGTATGAGAAGAACGAGTCCCTCAGTGGCGGCAACCCTGGATCCATAGAGCATGGCGACAACGGAGATGGCAAACATCCAATTTCCATTGAGATAGTTTTGGCAGACAAATAAGTGTATTATTCTCTGTTCAACTTTGATTTAAACCTTGAATTTATTTGGAATGTAGATTTAAACCTTAATTATTCCAATCGATGACATTCTTCACACGTACAAAGTCCTTCAGTATTTATTGTCGTTAACATGTAATTTAATCCGGTCTTTTTTGTTTGTTATATAAATCTCTTGCTTCATTTTGTTGCTTTATGTAAGACCCATCTCTTCAAAAAACCAAATATATATATATAATAAGGGTTATGTTTATCTCATTTTACATGAGATAAACATCTCTCCTACACACACAAAAAAGGTTGGGTCCCACCACTTTTTTTTTCTCTCTCCTCTTACATGTGGGTCCCACTTATACTTTTATTTCTACAACATGAGGTAATTCTTTTCCTACAACATAAGAAAAATATATCCCATATAATAATAGTAATAATAATGAAACCACATTAGACTGATTTAAAATAAAATGAAAAGAAACACACTTACAATTATAACGCCTCATGTATTTGAGCTCAATACACCCACATAGCGAACAGGCACACACAGCTGTGATATACGGAATTCCACGGACACACACATAACAAATGACTGAATTAGAATTAATAAAAATTGGAGTAAATACATTTTTTTGTTCTCAGCAAATTTCACGATATCCGTTTTAGTCCCTAGCAAATAAAAAGCCTCATTGTGGTCCCTAAAAAATTCAAAATGGACATATTTTAGTCTTTTTGAGGACTAATATGGGTCTTTTTTGAATTTGTGAGGGACCACGATTTCAACTAAATGCGTCCATTTTGAATTTTTTAGGGACCCCGATGGGCCTTTTTATTTGTTAAGGACTAATGCGGGCATCGTGAAATTTGTTGAGGACCAAAAATAGTATTTACTCTAAAAATTAAATGATTTACTATACAAAAGCAAACGGTACAATTTGCTAAATTATGCCAACCAAAAAAATTTAAATTAACTTTGGCCAACCAATCAAATACATAGAACCTGGATTCACCAACCAGATAAGATTCAATTTTTTTTTTTTTTTTTGGTAATTTGATTCAATCTTTTAAATTCAGCTTCATCAGTTGAAATTCTACAAGGTTACAACTAATAGACTTACACTTTATATAGTATTCATGAAACATTAAATTATTAAGTAATAATAAAATATTATTTGCATGATGCTAATTTTAATTATTCTGACAAATGAATTAATCAAAATTAATGAAAATTAAATGATTTACTAAACAAAAGCAAATGGTACAATTTACTAAATTATGCCAACCAACAAAGTTTAAATGAGGGTTGGCCAACCAAACAAAATTATAGAACCTAGATTCACCAACAAGATAGTATTCATTCTTTTTAAATTCGGCTTGATCTGTTTTATTTTCCCATTATATAAATTTTAGTTGTTTTGACAATTGATTTAATAAAAATGAGTGAAAAATAAATGATCTACTAAACAAAAGCGAATAGTACAATTTGCTAAATTACACCTACCAAAAAAAATTAAATAAGGTATGGTCAACCAATCAAATATATAGAACCTAGATTCACCAACCGAATAAGATTCATTCTCTAATTACACGCGGCTCGAACTATTTGAATTCTATAAGGCTACAAATGAAAGTGGACACAGAAACACGAAATATTAAAAGGAAGATAGTTTTGCATCACTAGGGTTAGCCTAGTGGTGTGGGGTGTGTGTTAAGAGTGTGTGTAGTGTAGGGTGTTGTGTTCAATTCCTTGTAACCTAAAAAAAAAAACAAAGAAGATAGTTTTAAATATATTTCCTTTTAATTATATTATTTTTATATTTTCTACTTAAATTGATTACGCAAATCTCCTTTATAATTTTAAATAGTTTTTTATTTACATTATTTAAAGCTTACCTACATTTAATTTAATATTTCAATTTGGTTTTCAATATTAATTTACAATGCATTAATCATGGGGAGGCATGCAATTTCTAATCATCAAAGAAGAATAATGAAAATTACTTTTACCAAAAATGAACAGAGAATAAAGAAAACATCTTTAAAAATTGAAAGCCAAGTTAAAGGTATGCACTTCAAGCAGTAACAAAGAAAAGGAATGATTCGTATACATGGAAAACCATAGTATTGTAATTTTTTTTTAGCATGACTAAATGCCATATTCAACTAGCTACATATAAGGGAAATTATTGAATGATGAGACGTAGGGATGGCAAAAACGAGCCAATCAATCGGGTTGGCTCGTAACCCGTCAAAAACGAGCTGGGTTGGGTTGGTCAAAACGAGCTGCCAACCCGAGTCAACCTAACCTGAGCCAGCTCGAAAAAAAACGAGCCAACCCGCGGGTCAAACGAGTCAGCTCGCGGGTTGAGATTTTAAAAAAAAAAAAACAAATACAAAATATAATATACAAAATTCACACATGTTGTCATCGTCTTTCTTCCTTTTCTAAACCTAAATCTCTAATCTTCCCACATCCCTAACATTTTTATATTGTTAGGCTGTGTTGGCTTTGTTTGGTTCAAATATTTTACCCACTTGGTAGTAAGTGGTTCTGATTGTTTCTTGATGTTGGTGTGTAAGTTTGTTGTGAAAAAAATTAGAAACTAAAATATTTTGCTTTTATTTCTCATTTTGTAATCCTTTGTTTAAGCTTATGGAAGCCACATGCTGGTGCATTAATACGACAGGTTCATTTAAATGAGCTGAAAATGAGCCAACCCGCGAGCCAATTTTTGAGTCAACTCGCGAGCTATTTTTTCAAGCCAAGCCACGAGCCATATTTTGAGCCAACACTAACCCGACTCGTTTTTTTCGGGTTGTATGCGGGTTGGGCCGGGTTGAGCCGGGTTGGCCCGTTTTGCCAACCCTAATGAGACGTAAAAGATTTAACATATAAATAAAGTATAACCCCATCATAATGTAAATGTTTCCGACTCAAAAAAGATTGTCTGAGTTAACCAGTTCTGTTAGGTCCTAGAAGACCGTATTGTTATACCGAATGGTATGCGCTCAGAGATACCTCAGAGGTAGGTACCGTAGTTAACTTAAAGCCAGTATCCCAATCACTGCGCACAAGCAATAGGCTTAGAGCCAAGACGTGGGTGTGTGCGCAGTGTTGGCAGTAATATTAATTAGGTCAAAAAGTGCATACCTGGAGTCTTTAGCCTCTTATTTATAAGAGTTACCTCTGGGGTTTATGTAGAACTCCCAAATGTAGTAGGATTCAGCTTCCTTTCTGTTGAAATAAGGCTTCTATCCTGATCTTTGCTGTTTAATATTGTTAGGATAATTGAGTATATATCCTTTAGTGGATTGTTGGGTGGGTAGTTAGGATATAATTTATATCCATAACAGTTGCCCCCAAGCCCGGTATTTCGAAGCTCGAAATGCCGGGGTGTATGAGTGTTATCTTGATCTAGCTTGCGCCGAGGTGTCTTCGAGGTGAACCGATATATGGGACATTTCCTCGATGAGTGCTATGTCAGTGATGTTATGTGCCTTTCATAAGTAATTTTATGATTCATTATCACTTTGCCGAAATCTCCTTTGTCGCGCTTAGACCGTGGTGCGTGCATAGGCCGTGTTGTGGTCCTCGGTCATCACGTCATGGATAAGATCGTGCCTGGCTCTTGTCATTTTAGTGTGACCTTTTGCATAACCTTGACGGTTATAAGCTCCGCGTGTCTTATGGCTATTAGAAGTTCATGTGTCGTGAGTAGTGTGTCATTCTGCATTTGTGTACGTGATGATTGCTCGCATTTAATGCGTGCAGTGGTCAATTTACCATTCGACCCTTGACTACTTAACCGTTTGAAGCCTCTTCGTCTTTGTGCCTGGGATGCATTTTCTTCATATAAATACCCAGTTTCAAAACGTGGTATGACTTTCAATTTCCTCGCGATCTTCTTTTTTCATTTCTGGCATTATCTTCCCTGAGTATTTCTTCTTCATCTTTGTTGTTCGTGAAGGTTCTCCCTGAGTTCTTAGTTGCTTTTCCCATTCCTTTCTCTGTTGCTAATGAGGTACTTCCTCTTTCTCCCACTTGTTTGTTGTTCATTTGAATATACAATTTTGAGATTTTAGAGCATTGTACCCTGCCTTCTTATGGGATAAACAACAGTTGCATTTCTTCCCTGAGTCCCCTCCACTTTCAAAAAGGGACTCTTTGTTTTTTATTCATCAAATATGGATGAATTCTTCTGGTCCTTCTTCTAATCCGGCTTCTGGCCGAGGTGATGAGGAGGACGAGGAAGTAGTGAGGCAACTGCCTCGGGCAGTTTAGTACTGGTTTTACGGTAAGTAATATACTGAGGAGGAGAAGCTTCAACAGCTTCTCTGAGGTCTTTGAGGAGGTCGCCGGAGTTCTCGAGGTGGATGCGACAGGAGTGGGAGAGGTCGGAGAGGAGGATGGGAACGTTAAACTCAACTCAATTTTGGTAGGGGTGGTCCCCATTTGGTCTCGAATTCCGTAACTCTTCCTGAGACGAGCTCCCCTTGTGATCCAATTCTCTTGTCTTATATTTTACCCTCATCTCAAGTTACTCCGGGTCCGAGATCCATTTTAGATCGGATCCCCCCTCTCGGGCTGAGCGACAGTTCTTCTAGCTCTTCTTCATCCGAGCTAGGTTTTCCGAGGTCTAGAACCCATTTTTCTCCCTTCGATGACCCGACTTCAGGTCGGGTGCCTTTTGTTGATCTTGTCAGTAGTTCTGACAGCTCCATCCTCTTTTCTTGGAGTCCATGCTCATTTCCATCCGATTTTGGTAGTCCAAGGTCGGATTTGGCTGATTTTTATACTGACCATCCTCCTTCGTGTTCCAGGACTATAGTTATGGAAGAATCTGACGTTCAGAATTGGGTTCTTCTTGAGATCCTCAACATGCAATCTACGATGTCTCCCGCCGAGGTAACCCAACTTCCAATTGGAGACTCCAATGGGGTTGACATTCTCCCAGCAGGTGATAACCCGATATGTGCGAGTCTGAATATGGACGAGCCTCATTTCTTTTACTTTTACCGAGATCTAATTCCAAATTGGGAATCCAGTTCCCTCTCTCAGAGTTTCAAATTGATGTTATCCGCCGACTTCGGATTGCTCCTTTGCAACTTCATCCCAACTCATGGGCCTTTATTCGGGGGTTCGAGCAAGTATGTGCATATCTTTGTCTTCCTCACACAGTTTGTCTATTTTTTTATTTGACGTATATACAGCCCACTGGGGCCGAGGCTGAAGAGAGGAAGGGTTGGGTTACCCTTCAAGGTGCTCCAAATCGGAGTATTTTTATCCCCTACTCCCAATCTTTCAAAGGCTTTAAGGATGCCTATTTCAAAGCGGCAGCTCGTTCTGATTTCCTCCCCTGGTTTGCCTCGTCATGGTTAGACAGAGGGGATTTGGCGTGTCGGTTCGAGCTTTATTGGACGCAAAATCACTATCAGAGGTGTCCTAGGGATTATACTACCTCAGGAGTAGTTTTTTCTGATTCAAAAAGATTGGCGGCTTCTGTCTTGATCGATTATGCCGATGAATATGGCATTATTGATTTAAGTCAGATTGTAGATAAATTTAGAGAATATCTCCTTTGCGAGCTCGATATGTGATTTCTCTTAACGATTTATTTTTGGTATATCTTATAACTTGTATTCTGATCTTTGGCTCTTTTGTAGTTAGTATGACGAGCTTCGACTATAAGAAATTCCTACCAAAGCCCAATAAGACTTCTAAGGGAAAGGCCAAAAAGTCCCTTCCTTCGAGGTTGAGATATCGAAGAAACAGCGACTCGACGTCGAGTCCGGCTGCAGTTCGGTGGGCGAGGAGGTGATTGTGACCGAGGTTTCTGATCCTCATTTTACTCCTCCGTCATCTCCACTTCCACTTCCTCTCAATGTTCCTCAAGGGGACATGATCGTCCTGGAACCTGGGGAGCTGTAGAAGGTCAGAGTTTCAGATCGACTTAGAGCTGCTTTGAAGCCCCCTCAGCAACTTATGGGCGGTTCGACCCTGACTTCCGACCTGAGGTCTATGATAGCTCGGCTAGAAGAAAATGCTTTGAAGGTGACTTCTTTGCTCCAATCCTTCAAGGATCTTCATCAAAGGCTCGATCATTCCGCTGCTTCCAAATCGTCTCTCATTATTAAGGTGGATGAGCTTTTGGGGAAGCATGATGAGCTCGGTAAATCTAAATCTGAGTTGGAGATGAAGGTTCAGGAACTATCTTCAGAGCTGGCTGAAGTGAAGAAAGCTTCAAAATTGGTCAAGGCTGGAGCGGATGACTTGAAGGCAGAGAAGGATGCCCTCTCTAAATCTTTGGCTAACAAGGATGCTCATATCCAAAAATTGCAAGCCGACTTTGATGAGGCTCGAGCTGTGATCATGAATGTTGCTACTGGGGCCTTTACCTATGCTATTGCTCAAGCCCAGGTTCTAAACCCTGGCCTCATTATTGACGGGATGGATGTTTCATATGACGTGAAGGACGGCTCCATCGTTCCTGGAACTCCAGCTTCCGAGTCCAATGAGGAGGAGGAAACCAAAGCTGAGTGAAGAGGTCAGAATGCCGACTTTAACGATGTACTTGTATTTTGGGGGTGTGCCCCCCCTTTTAAATTTGTATGAACATTTTCTCCGCTTTAATTTAGCTTTTTAACTTGCAATTTACTGTCATTTATATCGTCGAGATCGTTGCTTTGATTTACTACCCGTTTAATTTGTCTTAGGGTTCAATTCCAATCTTGTTTTATCATACTGGCTTATATTTGTGCCGAGTTACGACTTCATTTTAATCGATCTAGGATAAGCTTTGTTTGTCAACAAAAAATATTCCTTTTAGATCATTAAGTTCAGAGGCTTGCATTATTTGGATAGAAATTGATATGCGTGAAAATTTAAGGTCAAAGCTCGTATTATTTGCATTTAACTGAAATCTATTTACATGACTGGGCTTAATAGCTCGTCTTATTTGCTTAGAAATAAATCTACCTACTGACTGAGTTTCGGAGCTCGTCTTATTTTCGTAGAAATAAAATCTATCTAGTGACTGAGCTTAGAAGTTCATCTTATTTGCATAGAATTAAAATCTATTCACAATTTCTTGGAAGTCAGACTTCGGTCCTAGCTGTAGTAAGCCTTGAGCTTGTCTGCGTTCCAAGTTCTTTTGACGGGCTTCTTAGAAATGGTTTCCAATGTGTAGGCTCCTCTTCTCAGATTTTCCTTAACTCTGTAAGGGCCTTCCCAATTTGCGTCGAGCTTCCCATCTTTGGCATTTTTGTTGCCGATGCCTACTCTCCTTAATACCAAATCACTGTTCTGGAACGACTGAGGTCTGACCTTCTTGTTGATCCTTGTCATCATCAGGCGTTTGGTAATCATATTTCTATATCTGGCATTCTCCCTACTTTCATCCAATAGGTCGAGCTCTACGGCCAATGCCTCATTATTCTCTTCTTCGGTTCCTTGCAACCTTTGCACTCTTCTCCAAGACGGCTCTTCGATCTCAACTGGGATCATAGCCTCACATCCATATGTCAGCTTGAAGGGAGTTTCCTCCGTGGCGGATTGGGCATTGGTTCTATATCCCCATAGGACAAGGTGTAACTACTGTACCCAATTCCCTTTAGCATCAAATAGCCTTTTCTTGAGGCCGTTGATGATCACCTTATTGGCTGACTCAGCTTGTCCATTTGTATGAGGGTGCTCCATCGATGCGAACCGATGTTTGATCTTGAAGTCAGCCATTAACTCTTAGAACTTCTTATCAGCGAATTGTGTTCCGTTGTCTGTGATGATCTCGGCTGGAATTCCAAATCGGCTTATCAGGTTTCTTTCAAAGAATCTTTTAATCCTGGCCCAGGTTATGGTGGTGAGTGGTTCAGCCTCAATCCATTTGGTGAAGTAGTCCACTGCTACTATCAGCCATTTGAGTTGTCCTTCGACCACGGTAAAGGGTCCTAGTAGGTCCATCCCTCATTTGTAGAACGGTTAAGGTGCTGTGATGGTTTGCAGCTCCTCGGGAGGTGCATGAATGATGAGTGCATCCTTTTGACATTGTTCGCATCTCTTGACATACTCTTTCGTATCCACTTTCATAGTACGCCAATAATATCCTGCCCTGAGTGCCTTCCTGGCTAGAGTTTTTCCTCTCATGTGATGCCCACTAATGCCTTAATGGATCTCGGCAAAGGCGTATTCAGCCTCATTTTGGTTTAGGCATTTAAGCATCGGTGTATAGAAACCCTTTTTGTAGAGCTGCCTTTCTACTATGGTGTAACAAGCCGAGTTCCTTACGAATTTTCTGGCTTCCTGGACCTCATCAGGAAGAGTTCCCTTCTCGAGGTAGGCTACTATTGGCCTTCTCTAGTCCTCATTCTCAGTTATGACCATCACGCAAGTCGGTTCGGTGATGCTTTGTTGTATCACCGTTTGATGATTTTCTGCTCCCTTCGAGTTGGCGAGTTTTGACAGGATCTCTGCCCTACTATGCTCATTTATGGGTATGTACTGGATCGCCACCTTTTCGAACTCGGCCAATAGTTCCTTAACTTGTTGGAGATATTTCATCATGAGGGGCCCCTTGGCTGGATACCTTCCTTCGACTTGCGAGGTTACCAACTGCTAGTCACCGAGAATTTTTATCCTTCTTGCTCTGTGCTCTTTTGCCTGTACGATCCCCACGATGAAAGTCTCATATTCAGCCTGGTTATTTGAGGTCGAAAATGCAAGGTGGAGTGAGTGTTCAATGGACACTCCATCCGGGCTCTCTATTGTCACTCCGGCTCCGCTTTCCTTAGAGTTTGAGGATCCGTCGACATATATTGTCCAGAGGTCCTCACTCTCTTTCTCTTTTCCTTTAAAGAAGGTGAGTTCTAACACGAAGTTGGCCAGTGCCTGAGACTTGATCGCTTGTCGAGGTTCATACGATATGTCAAACTCTGAGAGTTCGACGGCCCAGTTGATCATCCTTCCAGCTAAATTCGGCTTATGTAGCACTTGCCTGATAGGCTGGTTGGCTCTTACGACCACTTGATGCCCTTGAAAGTAAGGTCAGAGCCTTCTTGCCGTGATAACTGATAAGTAGGGCGAAGGCCACCTTTTCAAGCTTATGGTATCTGAGCTCAGGTCCTTGCGGTGTTAACCCTACAAAATACACTGGTTGTTGTCCTTTGTCCGTCTCCCTTATTAGGGCGGCACTAATGGCTTCTTCTCCCACAGAGAGATACAAGATCAGCGTCTCCCCGGGCTCTGGTTTTGACAATACAGGTGGGGTAGCTAGACATTTTTTTATCTTTTCAAGTGCTCTTTGACAGTCTTCCCCCCATCCAAATTCTGCCTCCTTTTTTAGGAGCTTGAAGAAAGGTAGGGATTTTTCTGCCGATCTTGACAGAAACCTTGTTAAGGCCGCCAGACGACCTGTGAGCTGCTGTATTTCTTCTTTGTTTTCTGGTTCTTTCATTTCCAAGACGACCTTGAATTTATCCAGGTTATCTTCAATTCCCCTATTGGTGAGCATGAAGCCCAAGAACTTCCCAGTAGGTACCCCGAAAGCGCACTTTACTGGGTTCAATATGATTCTCTGAGCTCTCAATTGCTCGAAGGTCTCCTTTAGGTCAGCTACATGTGTAGCTATGTGCGCGGATTTGACGATCATGTCGTCAATGTACACCTCCAAATTTCTTCCAATTTGATTATGAAAAACAAGGTTCATCATCCTCTGATAGGTCGCCCTGGAATTCTTGAGGCCGAATGGCATGACATTGTAACAGAAGTTTCCCTTCTCCGAGTTGAATGCACTCTTCTCGTGATCATCTGGATGTAGTGGGATTTGGTTATACCTGGAGTACGCATCCATGAAAGAAAGTAGCTAAAATTCTGATGAATTATCAACTAGCTAATCTATGCTAGGCATGGGATGCGAATCCTTTGGGAAGACCTTATTAAGGTCGGTGTAGTCTACACAAATTCTCCACTTACCACTGGGCTTCTTCACCATCACAACGTTGGAGAGCCATGTGGTGTATTGTATTTCTCTGATGAAGCCAGCTGCTAACAGCTCGTCCACATGCTCGTTTAAAGCCCGACGTCGGTCAGCACCCATTTTCCTCTTCTTTTGGGAGACTGGTTTTGAGCCGGGGTACATGGAAAGTTTGTGACAACAAAATGTTGGGTCTATCCCCGGAATCTCCGACACCATCCAAGAAATGAGATTAGTGTCTTTTTAACCTCGGCCTCCAAGCCTTTCCCAACCTTGGTATGACGTTTGTCGTTCTCCCCAATACTGACATCTTCCAGCTCTCCTTGGGGTTCTGGACGAGGTTCTTGGAGCTCTTCCCTAATGTCTAACTCGATCAAATTCACTTATGGGTATACCGTTTGGTCTCTGATGGAGGCTTTACCTCCATTTTTAATTCTATGAGGAGATGATGGCCCTCCATGGATGATCCTTAACGTCTCATAATAGCATTTTCTAGATTCCCTCTGATCTCCTCTTATGGTGATGACCTCATTTTTTGGTCCCACCATCTTCAGTGCTTGATGCTTGGTGGAGACCAACATGTCCCACTCATGGAACGTAGGCCGACAAATAATCACATTGTAGGAGGATGGTTCATTACTACTACAATTCGAACTCTGTCAGCTCGAAATGCTTCCTTAGTTCCCAAAGTCTTCTTCAAGTCTATGTTGCCCTTTGGGGGAGATGGTTCTCCATTAAAGCCAATCAGCTCGGTGATGCACGGCTTCAGATCTCGCTCATCTAAGTTTATCTTCTGGAAAGCATCCGAAAAGAGAATGTCGGGCGAGCTTCCGTGATCGAGGAAGATCCTTTTAACACACCAGTTAACTAGCACCCCGGTAATTACCAAACCATCAGTATGTCCGGGTATGACCATTTCTAGGTCCTCTTCAGTAAAGAACAGCCTCGGGGGAGCAGGATTCTTGGCTCTTTCTTTGAAGGTCGGTCTGTCTCTAACGGTCATGACCTCCTTTAGGTATTTTCTTCTAGAATTTGCAGTGTCTCCTCCACCACCCAAGGCTCCATTTATCACATTGCACTCAAATTCAGCCTCTTGGAACTCCTCCTCTTTATCTTTGACCTTCTTGCCCTTAGGAGGGCGGTCTTGTTCTTGATCTTTCCTCTCCTCCCCCTTCGGGCTATGGCTCCTGCTCCGGTTTCTTTGCCTTTGCTTGCCATTTTTCTTGCCCTGAGTTCGGATGATGTATTGCTTCAGCTTTCCTTCTCTAATGTGCTTCTCAATGGCATCTTGGAGATCCCAGCAATCATGCGTTGTGTGGCCATTCTGATCGTGAAAAGCACAATACTTGTTTCTGTCCAAGCCACCCTTGCTTTTAAGGGGTCGAGGTCTTTCGACGTTGTGCATCTCGATTTGAGCCACTTCCTTCCATATTCGAGATCAGGACATATTCAATGGTGTGTAGTTGTCGAATCTAGTCCTCGGATATCTTTCGTCCGACCTCTTGTCATGAGAGTCGGCTCCTTTCTTTAGCCCTCGTTGATCTCTGTCCTTGTTTTTTGTAAGAACCCGCATCGTTAATTAAGGAAGTTAGTTAATTAATTAATAGAAATTAGGAAATAATTCCATCATTGACCCTAATAATTATTGTGAGGCTTTAATAATTATATTAAGTGAGTAATAATGCTGAAAGTCGCTTTTCTGACGAAAAGTGCAGATACCGGTTCTGCTACTCGGTATAAATGTGTACCGATGAAGTATCCCGGAAAATTATAATAAGTGCATGAATATTCCTAGAATATTATATAGGACTAGTAAAACAAGTTTCAGGTCAAAATAATGAGAACTGGTGCCAGAACTGATACTGGCTATGGAAAAGCGCGTACCGGGAAGGTGCTGCGAAAAATAAAATAAAAATATGACAAATCTTGTAAATTGAGTACGTTCAGAATCCTAAGTTTGGAATTAAAATACTAAGCGTAGCTATTTTCGTTAATACAGTGTGATTACACTTAAACCGCCTATATAAGCTTAATGGCACATGATCCTAGGTTTTTGTTGAGCCTCCTACGTGAGAGATTTCTGGTGGTTGTGGTCAGCCACCTTGCCTCCCTTCTCCCTCTACTTTCAACCTTCAAGAAGTCACCTTTCTTCTTGAATCCTTCACACAAGCTTTCTACTTATGTATGCTTGAGCCTTGAGTGAGTTAAAGGTGTCCCATTTCTGAGTTTGATTCTGAGTTGTGAGGTTTTGAGGGGCTGTATATTATGAGTTGGTGTGTTCTTGTGGTGAAAGTCTTTTCCTTGACCTTGAAAGCTTCAAGAAGCCATTTTGAAGGGGAAAGGTGTAACCTTGTTATCCATTTTCGTGCACCTTTAAGGACAGAACTTTGGAGCTCCAAGCCACTTCATTTTCGGAGTTTTAAGCCTTGGAAGGTATACCTTGGTCACACTTTGTCATTTTGAAGAATTTTAGCTTGTTTAATCCATTAAAAAGAGGAACTTTAACCGTTTGAATAAAGGAATGTGTTTCTGAGTCCTTAGCATGTTAATAAACATCTGTTTAAGGAGTTCTTGGACTCCAGATCGAGTTTGGATCATTGGAGGTTAATTATACCTTTAAAACTCAGTTTTTTGCATTCTGTCGAAGAAGTATTAGAATACTTTTCGGGCAGTATTCGAATACATCCTGGAAAAAGGCAGTAATCGAATACTTCGCGAGACAGCAGCGACCTAGTTTAGTAATATTGCGATATCTTGAGCTACAGAGCTCTAAATTGAGTGAGGTTTGGACCTATGTGAAGCTAACACATAGGGCTACAACTCTGATTGAAGTTGCGACCTTTTTGCTGGAAATTTAGTTATTGTAGGAACTTTGCAAAAATCATAACCGGAGTTATACAACTCCGATTGAGGCGTAAAATATATCGTTGGAAAGCTTGAGATGTCTAGTTTAACATATTAAAATCTTAGAGTATTTGGTAAAGAGTTGCAATTGTAGTTTAAATGGTAGTTGAATACTCCTTGCAGGAGTATTGGAATACTTTTCTAGGAAGAAAAGTATTCGGATACCTTTGAAGAAGTATTCGAATAGTGGAAAGTATTCGAATATAGTGAGGTTTGGTATTCGGATACTGTGGTATACGGATACTGGGGGAAAAAGTATTTGGATACTTGGTAGTATTCGAATACTTTCTAAAGAGCTGGAGTATTCGAATACTACTCGTGGAGTATTCGAATACCTCCTGCAGAAACAACATGAAATGACTTAAAATGAGTTAGAAAGCCTTAATCACTTATAGTGAGCAATGTTTATTGATGATTAATTATTGTATAAACAGATTGTGATTGTGATGTTTATGGCCCTTGAGCTCGTGTGGACTCTTGGTTTGGATTGTTAGCTTGCAAGGTAAGCTTTCGTGTCCTTGGATTAGTCTGTTGTTTCTTCCCTCGACCTCCATGGGAGGGTGGTTTATATGCATGGGCTGCTTTTATGAAAATGTTATATGCATGATATATGCCTAAAATATGTGAATATGATGTTGTTACTTACACAATCAGACAACGACTCTGATGTGTAAGGCATGTAGTGTGTGAATATGATGTCGTTACTTACACAATCAGACAGCGACTCTGGTGTGTAAAGCATGTAGTGCATGAAAGTGATGTTGTTACTTATACAATCAGACAGCGACTCTGGTGTGTAAGGCATAAGACTACGACTCTTATGTTAGATGGGTCGCAGACGTGCATAATCTCTATCCTGTTCCCTGGCCAGTCGAACCGCATTTACATACATTACATGATTACTGAGTTAAATGTTTAGCTCATTGAGCAAGAGATTATACTGTCATGATTTATATGCTTAACATGAACATGCATTGCAATTACTGTTTTGAACTTATATTATGCCTGTAAGTGAGCTTGGGGCAGAAGAGTCATTGAGCACCCCTTGTCTTACAGAGATTTCTTTTTAGAGATCTCACCCCACGTTTGGGGCACATTTCAGGTTCAGGTAATGTGGGGGTTGACGCCTCTAGCGGCAGGAGACCGGAGCTTAGTTGACTGCTATTTATGTCTTCCCGCTTATGTGTATGGATTGCTATTTAGCCTTTATTCCTTACGTTGTTGTTGAGTTGAGACTATGTTGGGCTTTGTTGCCTTATTTGCTTAGCATGGGGTTTGTCCATGCCATATTGATGTTAGTACTCTTAGTTTGAGTTTTATAAACTATCAGTGTTTGTTCGGTCTACGTGTTGTAGTTCCGGGACTAGAGACACATTTATGTTATTTATATATTAAGGTATTTCAGTTAGCTGTCTATTTGCAATTACATACAGGCGATGTTTTGGAAAATAATTAAGTAAGCAAATGGGTAATGATAATGACGTCATAATTGAAAAGAAAAAGATATTCCACATTTTTAAATTAAGCGTAGCTTAATACGATGACATGTTAACAAACCGGGTATGCGCGAGGTGTTACATTTTATGGTATCAGAGCAAAGGTTCTAGGGAAAAGCCTATATGCATTGCAATAACTAGGATGCTTTGTTGTGTCTTGTCTTGTGTGTTTACTCCGTTGGGCTGTATTATGATGATGCATATGTTATCACATTGCGTGGGCCTGATCAACTCATAATTTGTGTAACTTGTGCAGAGTCATGGTAGGGTCCAGGAGAACCCGCGAGACTGCTGAGGATCAACCCGATCCTATCCTGGTTGCATTGGCTGAGATACAGGCGGCTAGATTAGCCGATTAGGAGGCCACTAGATTGGCCAACTTGGCAATGATGGACGCCATTCGTGAGGCGAACCGGAAGGCTGCAGAAGATGTTCGAGAGGCAAACCGGAGGACCACTAAGGATGTCCTCGAGGCGAACAGGATGGCAAACATGACCATGATGAGGGTCATTCTAGAGGAGATGAGGGCCGGTCCTGCTGTTGGTCAGTTCCCTCCGCCACCACCTCCACCGCCTCCACCTCCACCTAGTCTGCAGGAGGAGGGCCAGAGCCACGCTGTGGGCACTGGTCATCTTACTGGGGTGATGGAACCCTATCACGAGCCAACTGAGGACCGTGATGTAATCGACCGCCGGCTAAATGCTTTCCATAAGCATAAGCCACCTTCCTATGATGGATTGTATTATCCTATTGCGGCTACAAGATGGCTTCAGGCATTGGATAAGATCTTCAGAGTTATGCAGTGCACTAATCCGCAAAAGTTGATGTTTGCGACTTACATGCTGGAGGGAGACGCACATGAGTGGTGGACGAACACCTCTCAGGCTTACGAGATGCAGGGTCAGGTGATGACATGGCCATTCTTCGAGGATTGCTTCCTTGGGAGATATTTTCCTTATGACGCGCAGGAGCGAAAGCAGGGAGAGTTTGACAAATTGGTGCAGGGCTCGTTGTCTGATGACAAGTACCTGGCTAAGTTTAATGAGCTGGTGAAGTTTGCGCACTTCAGGATTGCGATGCCTACTCCTACTATGTTGGCCTCTAAGTTCCGCAGGGGACTTAATGAGGAGATTGTTGAACACATTGCTGGAGCTACATCCAGAGACTTTGAGACACTGGTGCAGCAGTGTCGGGACATTGAAGATGTCTGCATTACGAGTAAGGCCAAGATTGCTGAGACGAAGGGAACGAGTAGTTGCACTTCCTGGGAAGACAGAAAGTTTGCTAGAAAGGGAAAAGGGAAGCAGTTGGCCGCTAGGCAAGCGCCTAGTCAGTTCGTGAGGACTACTTCGCAGCAGGGAGGTTTTGCTAGACCTTATTCCACCCCTAGGTGTGCGGGATGCGGAAAGGAGCATGTTGGATGTTGTGCTACTAGAGAGCTGCTTTGTTTCAAGTGTGGAAAGAGTGGCCATATGGCCAAGGACTGTTATGCTTCAGTTGCTAGGGCTGCAACAATTCAGGCGACCCCTCTTCAGATGATTTCGGCTCCACTTTCAGCGGCACCTGTTGTGCCACCTGCCTTTGGTCGTGTTTACACCTCGGATCGGCAGTAGTCGGAAAGAGCTCTGAACCTTGTTAGAGGTATTGTTTCCATTGGTGGATCTGATGTTGATGTTTTGTTTGATTCCGGGGCTACGCATTCTTCTATTGCAACCCCGATTACTGTGGGGCTTGAGTTGCCCATTGCTGTGTTTTCTCCACCGTTGCGGGTGACTACCGCCACCGGAGAAAAGTGTGATACCTCCACTGTACATCGAGATGTCGTGTTTCAGTGGGATGACCGTGATTTTTTGGTAGATCTGATTGGATTGGTTGTCCAAGAACTGTGTTATGATTGGTTGTTGTGTCTTGCGAGTGATGGTGTCTCCGTGTGATTCCACAACCAGTTCCTCGCCTTTTATTTCAGTGCGGCGGGCTAGGAGAGCCTATTGTGAGCCGGGACATGTGGTTATGTCATGTTGGGAGGTTTGGTAAATGGGACACATGAGGACATCACTGGCATTCCTGTGGTGGGGGGGGGTTCCTCGAGGTGTTTTCTGAGGAGATTCCTGAGCTTTCGCCACAGCGAGAGATAGAGTTCTCCATAGGTTTGTTTCCTGGTGTGGGGTCTTTTTCTCTAGCTCCATACCGGATGTTGCCACCGGAGTTGGCAGAGCTGAAGAAGCTCATTGAAGATCTTTCGGTGAAAGACTTTATTTGACCTAGCGTGACTCCGTGGGGAACACCGGTCATTTTTGTTGTAAGGTAAGATACTTTACGCCATTACTTAATCGTGATGGTGCTTTGTTTGAGAATGCGAAATTCTCTTCAGGGAAACTGAGTGTGTAACACCTGGAATTTGTGGCAAGGCCACGCGCGATCTTGTATATGCGAGACTTGTGCATGTACAAGTAGTTTCGGTGAGTTGAGTGGTCTCCATGACTCTAGGTTCATATGTTATTATTGATCTGCTGCATAAGTATTTGGCATGTTAACACCATGGATAGTGTTAGGCATGAAATAAGTACGATAAATTATGGTAATGTATCAAAGCTATTTCACCTTTAATTGACTTTTGATTTTGCAGATACCACAGAGATTGAAGTATATTGTTGCATAGTGTTTTTGATTTAGTATGTTATTGAAATTGAAATTTTGCAGGTGTACGTGAACTAAGGTACGTTACTATGTGGATGTGCATGTTAATTAACATGTATTGGTTGAAATGAACATGATTATGATTTCGTACTGTGAATGGAATATGAACTTATTTTGAAAATTATGATTTATAAAATTGTAAGTCAAGTCGATGTAGAGTCATAGAGTAAGGCCAAACTCACTCAAGTTGTGTGTGGATTAGAGTAGATGGGGTCAGGTCACCTCTATTGAGGAAGTGATTGATGATCCCAGAGAATCGAATGACTATGATGTCATTGTGAAGTTTCGAGTTCTGACGGTGACTTCCTTGTTTGGGGGTGCACTTCTCGAGATGGAGACTGTGAGAGTCGAGAATGAGTTTTTGGAAAAGATCCAAGAGGCGCAAGTTCAATGAGGGTGAGCACGTGTTTGTGAGACTGTCACCTGTCACCGGTGTTGGTCGGGCACTTAGAGTGAGGAAACTGAGCCCGCGATTCATTGGGTCATACCAGTTACGTGGTAGAGTAGGACCTGTTGCCTACCGGTTTGCCTTGTCTCCGAACTTAACCAACACCCACAACATGTTTTACGTGTCTCAACTTCGCAAGTTTGTAGCGGATCCTTTGCACGTTGTACAACCGGATGTTGTGGAGGTTTGGGAGAACTTGAAAACTCTCGTCGGACCACACAAGTTTCTCGATCGTGGCGAGAAGCAGCTAAGGAGCGAGGTCATTTCGAAGGTCAGAGTACGATGAACGGGAAGAATTCCTAAAGGGTAATTCTGGGAGCGAGAGGACGAACTTCTCCGGCAGTATCCCGCGCTTCGAGACATATATGTTTTCTGATTTTGAGGGCAAAATCCTAAAAAGGTGGGGTGAATGTAAGAACCCACATCGTTAATTAAGGAAGTTAATTAATTAATTACGAGAAATTAGAAAATAATTCCATAATTGACCCTAATAATTATTGTGAGGCTTAAATAATTATATTAAGTGAGTAATAATGCTGAAAGTCGCTTTTCTGACGAAAAGTGCAGATACCGGTTCTGCTACTTGGTATAAATGCGTACCGATGAAGTATCCCGAAAAATTATAATAAGTGCATGAATATTCCTAGAATATTATATAGGACTAGTAAAACAAGTTTCAGGTCAAAATAATGAGAACTGGTGTCAGAACTGATACTGGCTATGGAAAAGCGCGTACCGGGAAGGTGCTGCGAAAAATAAAATAAAAATATGACAAATCTTGTAAAATTGAGTAGGTTCAGAATCCTAAGTTTGGGATTAAAATGCTAAGCGTAGCTGTTTTCGTTAATACAGTGTGATTACACTTAAACCGCCTATATAAGCTTAATGGCACATGATCCTAGGTTTTTGTTGAGCCTCCTACGTGAGAGATTTCTGGTGCTTGTGGTCAGCCACCTTGCCTCCCTTCTCCCTCTACTTTCAACCTTCAAGAAGTCACCTTTCTTCTTGAATCCTTCACACAAGCTTTCTACTTATGTGTGCTTGAGCCTTGAGTGAGTTAAAGGTGTCCCATTTCTGAGTTTGATTCTGAGTTGTGAGGTTTTGAGGGGCAGAATATTATGAGTTGGTGTGTTTGAAGTCGCGACCTTTTTGCTGGAAATTCAGTTGTTGTAGGAACTTTGCAAAAATCATAACCGGAGTTATACAACTCCGATTGAGGCATAAAATATATCGTTGGAAAGCTTGAGATGTCTAGTTTAACATATTGAAATATTAGAGTATTTGGTAAAGAGTTGCAACTGTAGTTTAAACTGGTAGTTGAATACTCCTTGCAGGAGTGTGGGAATACTTTTCTGGGAAGAAAAGTATTCGGATACCTTTGAAGAAGTATTCGAATACAGTGAGATTTGGTATTCGGATACTGTGGTATTCAGATACTGGGGGGAAAATTTGGATACTTGGTAGTATTCGAATACTTTCTAGAGAGCTGAAGTATTCGAATACTACTCGTGGAGTATTCGAATACCTCATGCAGAAACAACATGAAATGACTTAAAATGAGTTAGAAAGCCTTAATCACTTATAGAATCTTTAGCAATGTTTATTGATGATTAATTATTGTATAAACAGATTGTGATTGTGCTATTATGGGCCTTGAGCTTGCGTGGACTCTTGGTTTGGATTGTTAGCTTGCAAGGTAAACTTTCGTGTCCTCGGATTAGTTTGTTGTTTGTTCCACTGACCTCCATGGGAGGATGGTTTATATGAATGGGATGCATTTATGAAAATGTTATATGCATGATATACGCCTGAGATATGTGAATATGATGTTGTTACTTACACAATCAGACAGCGACTCTGGTGTGTAAGGCATGTAGTGTGTGAATATGATGTCATTACTTACACAATCAGACAGCGACTCTGGTGTGTAAGGCATGTAGTGTATGAAAGTGATGTTGTTACTTATACAATCAGACGACTCTGGTGTGTAAGGCATAAGACTGCGACTCTTACGTTAGATGGGTCGCAGACGTGCATAATCCCTATCCTGTTCCCTGGCCAGTCGAACCGCATTTACATACATCACATGATTACTGAGTTAAATGTTTAGCTTGTTGAGCAAGAGATTATACTGTCATGATTTATATGCTTAACATGAACATGCATTGCAATTACTTTTTTGAACTTATATTATGCCTGTAAGTGAGCTTGGGGCGGAAGAGTCCTTGAGGACCCCTTGTCTTACTGAGATTTCTTTTTAGAGATCTCACCCCACGTTTGGGGCACATTTCAGGTTCAGGTAATGCGGGGGTTGACTGCTGTTTATGTTTTCCTGCTTATGTTTATGGATTGCTATTTAGCCTGTATTCCTTATGTTGTTGTTGAGTTGAGACTATGTTGGGCTTTGTTGCCTTATTTGCTTAGCATGGGGTTTGTCCATGCCGCATTGATGTTAGTACTCTTAGTTTGAGTCGTATAAACTATCAGGGTTTGTCCGGTCTACGTGTTGTAGTTCCGCGACTAGAGACACATTTATGTTATTTATATATTGAGGTATTTCAGTTAGCTGTCTATTTGCAATTACATACATCGATGTTTAAGAAAATGATTAAGTAAGAAAATTGGTAATTTTAATGATGTCATAATTGAAAAGAAAAAGATATTCCACATTTTTAAATTAAGTGTAGCTTAATACGATGACATGTTAACAAACCGGGTATACGTGGGGTGTTACATTTTTCTTGCTAGGACTTCGGCAATTCGGGCTCCACCCTCTATAGTCACCATAAGCCTTTTGCATGTCATCAACGTCGATATATTTGTCCGACCTTCATCGAAATTCCTCCAGATCATTGACCGGGTTCTTATAGATGGATTTTGCAAGTGGAGAATCCCCATCTAATCCTGAAATGATCAAATGCAAGTAGACTGATTCAGTTAGGTTTCGAACTTTGAGGGCAGCATCTTTGAATCGATCGAGGTACTTTCTCAGTGATTCATTCTCCTTCTGCCGAATTTTCCCTAAAGCATAGGTCGACATGGGATGAGCTTTACTTGTGACGTAGTTCAATCGGAAAGTCCGAGCTCCAACTATTAGGTTGGAAAGTCCGAGCTCCAACTATTAGGGCATAATTGATTTGGCATGGGTCGAGTTCTAATGCATAATAGAGCTGATGTCCAGCTCGAATTGATGAGGGCACCGGGTTACCGAAACCCGGGTCGACCCGACTGGTCTGAACCGGATTTTAAAATTCCTCTTCTTAGATCTTTTTCCTTTTCAATGTAAACTATCTTTTATATTTTTTTTATTTTATGTATTTTTGCTTCGTTACTTACCTATCATTTTTGAATTGTTGATATGTTCAATTTAATTTTTAAATTTGGCATCTACGACCAAAATACATTGATCAGATGTAATTAACCACTATTGTATATGCAAAAGACATCATCCTTCTAAATTCTTTTTCATTACATACTTTGGATCAATTCCCAGTTGTAAATATCCCAGCAACGGCTGAAGAATGAACAAAAGAATAAACACACACACACAGAAACAAAAATGAGAAGAATTTGAACTTAATTTTTTTTTTCCAATTATTATAAGTAAAAGAAAAAAGTAAAACAGTCGCCGAAGATGTGGGGGTTAAGATAGGGTTTGAATCCTTTCTTCGTAACGACTTCTTAGTTCTTAGGGGCGTTCGGTTGAGGAGAAATTTTTTGAATATTAGGGAAATATAATTATTAGAAAAATGGTTGGAAAGTGAGTTTGGTAGGAAAATGTAAAGAAAATTGTTTGGTTGACCGAAATATTACCAGAGAAATTTATCTAAATTTGCAAAATCTATGTTCGGAAGGAACTTCGCACCTATTTTTTCACTTCCCCATTTATCTCAAAATACCACATCTCATGTGGTATTCTGTAACTGTGAATTTCATCCAAAAATCAACACAAAAGTCATTTCCCCATCTATCCTATTTGCCTAGTATTTTTTAAAAAAACCTAAACCAAAAGTAGTATTTTTCAATATCCACTTTTCCATCAATTTCAAAATAAATCTTCTACCAAACACTACCTTAGGATTGTCCATCCCCCACAGCATAATCAGATTCAGAATCACAAAATCAGATCCGGAAGAGAAATTTTTCAATGCAATTTCTGACTAGGAAATGTATATTATTCCATTCCTACCCATGATGATAAAATATTCCAATGCCAACGACGATAAAACATTTTACGCATGAAGTATTCAAGTATATACAACCAAAATGATGGTAAAAATCCACATAGAGTCACGTGGCAAATACGAACTTGAATTGATACAATCACATGGCAACCGATCTTGTCCCATTAGTTGCAACGGTGGCTTGCGCTTGCCCTCTGTCTGACGCCGTATCTGCCGACATCTTGTTATTAAAATCTGCTCAATTATGATTTTCAAAACTATCGACTCTGCCTCAAAACTTCAAAAAACAACATTGAGAGAGGCAATAAAAGACGCTGATGGAACTTTGTTTATCAAATTGAATCAAATTAATAAACAGATCCAAGAAGAGTGAAAGGAATCAACATTTCAGATTTTGGTGATCTTGTCAACAACATTTCTTCTTGATATTGCTGACAAGACCACTGAAATGTAACGTTGTATATATAATCTTTCCATTCCTCTGGTTTTTTCTTTAATTGATTCCAATTGCTCTCCCGACAGATGCGTTTTGAAATTATTCAATTTGATAAACAACGATCCAACGCGTTTTTTGTATCTCTCTCTGTGTGTTGTTTTCAAAGTTTGGGGGTAGAATCGATAGTTTTGGAGATCATGGTTGCACAGACTTTGATCGACTGAGAAGAAGAAAAAACTAACAAAAAATATGTAGGGAAATATTCGGATCTGATAGAAAATGAAAGAAACATTGCAAGAGGAGAATGAAAATGAAAGAAAAATTTCAAAAGAAAAGCAATAAAATTGACAGGAAGAAGAGACAAAGCATGAGCACAAAGCCCATTTCAGAGCTCTAATCTCAAAAAATAATTTTCATTTGTAAAAAAGGTGTTTTACAACTAAGGAGCTTATACATTATATATAATGCCTGTCCATTGTAAAATAATAAAGTAATAATAGAATATTATTTTCATAACCATTGAAATTTAGCATTAAATTATGAAAAATTTAATTATTCAGTCAACTGACTTTAATAGCATTAATGAAAATTAAATAATTTATTAAAATGAAACAATTTAAATAATCTAAATTATGACCTGCATTGAATACACCAATTATGTAGTCTTCTAAATTTCTGACTGCTTCCACTCGTAAGTTATCAATCTCATTTATTTTTTCTCCCAAATATTTTAAGGTATTAATATTTATTCTGAAAGATAAAATTCCCTCCTATAATACAAAAACAATGTCATTTTAGAGTTTAGAGAAAAACAAATAAAGGGTATTTTAATAAAATACATGATACTATAAAAAATTAAAATTACTAAAATATTCTGTACTAATTTTTCTCCCGACAGAAGATAGTGTAATTTGTAGAAATTTGTCAAAAAAGCTTGTAAACAGATCATTCCTCTATTAATATATAAGAATTATATTCTTTATTAATGTTATATCTATAACTCGGTCTCAGTATATTGCCAATTGATAATTTGAAAATTGAACATTTTTGTTCTCTATTTATTATATCACTATTTTCAAAACTATTTTAAACATTGACAATTTAAAATGTTAATGTTTATGGAAAGGAATATGTTGGTCAAAATTAATGAAAAGGAAAGATTTTTTCGGTATACAAATTCATTTTTATATATTAATTTAGAAAATAATATTTCTCATGCAACTGCACTCACATGAAAGGAAAAATTGTAATGTTTAATAGTATTAATGAAGGACATGTAGCTAAACCCAAACGGAGTATAAGTCAACGATTTATTGCATCAATTAATTTAAAATGTAATGTTGTATTTAATATATTTTATATGATAAATGTCTTTAATGACCTTATGATTAATTGCATTTATTGTAATAAAAATTTGTTTAATCTCATTAAAATATGAAATACTACATGATTAGTTGGGAGACTCATCATTCTAGTTGTAGGTGAAAAAGGGCAAGATTATGTCTGGTGATGTGAGAATTTAGCCGAGTTTCTAAAGTAAATTAAACAACGGAGAAAAAGATGCATGATATGGTGATGTGGTTCATTGTTTATAGAGTGTGTAAGATTCCCTTCATCGAGGAAAATATAAGGCCATAACCGTTTTCAGCACTATTGCCACCCTCTATGTCGACAACGAAAAATTACGATTATACAATTTGAGCGCTCAATCAATGGTATATGAATTAACATCCATTTAAAAGAAGCGGGAAACACACATTTAAAGTATGACAAAATCAATGGCCTCGAGGCATAATAAATTGAAAATAAAAATGACTAATTTTAAAATTATCAGTTTCCAATGTATTTAGAATTAATTAGAGATATAATATTAATAAAGAATGTCTTTATTCTAACTTAATGCAATTGTAAATTAATATTTATAAACAAATTGAAAACATGAAATTAACGACTTTATGTTGGATATGCAACATGTAGCATTAACGACTGTAAGTCTTACCACTACAAAAAAAACGTTTTTTAGCCACATTCAAAAATGTGGCAAAAAATGATAAAAAATGTGGCTAACAGATGTTACCACATTTTGATTAAATGTGGTTAAAATAGGTGTTGCAATAATTTAGCCACACTATTTTATTCACTTTGCCACATTTTGATTGAGTGTGGCAGCCTTCTTTTAGCCACAATTATTGTTAATTTAACCACTTTATAAATGTGGTTAAATTGTATAGTTTGCAACAATAAAAAAATGTGGCTAATTATGTCTGAATTTTTTTTTAACCACATTCATGAATGTGGCAAAATATATGAAAATCATTTTTTTTAATTTAATAATATTACGTTTTTTTTATTTAATAATATTACTTTTTTTATTAATATTATAAAAATAAAAAATAATAAAAATTACTTTTATTATTTAGTATGTAATTTAAAAAATAACATGATACACCCTTTAATGATGCAAATTTGCCCTGAGGTATTATGTGTACATAATTTGATGTATAACAAACATTTTTCATATAATAAGGAAACACTCACAATATGTATGTATCAGAAAGAAAGAAAAAATCACAACATGTGGCTTAATTGCCCTACACTGGCAGATTGTACAAACATTTCAAATCTCACCATAAAGTATTTCATGGAATACCTTCCCCCTATTAGTTCAACACTCAAAGAATACCTCATTGTCTAATCCCAAAAAAGAAAATGTTCAAGCCAGTGAACCAATTTGGGTAATTGAAAAAAAATATAGTGATTATCTCTAATTGTTCAAAATATCATTAATTTTCCATGAATCATTCTCTTAAACTAAAAGTATAGCTCTTCGCAAATATCAATCTTCCAGGACCTGTTCTTCTATGCATCCCAGTCCCTTGAAGTGCTATTTACTCTATCACACCTGCATGAAAACCAAAAGAATTTAGCTTCATGATAAGAAAGAGAAGAAATAAAGCTTGCAAATGATTTAAAAAAAACAAAATTATTTAAGTTTCTAACCAATTATAACAAAGAGGGTAAAACATATTGGTTGAAAGTAGCTAACTCACTTCCAAATTTATCTAGTAGAAATTTGTGAAGAGAAGCCAATTGCTTTTGAGTTTGCACAAGCTGCTCCTTGGTCTCTTCATATGCAATCTTGGTCTCTTCATATCCAACCTTTATCTCTTCATATCCATCCAACTTTATTTCCAAAGATTGTACATGTTTCTTCAAGTCTTCAACACATTGTTGACTGGAACTACCAAAATTGGTAAAACCAATAGAATGTCTTGGCATTCCAAAAACATTGGAGGGGCAAACACCAGCGCCTAAGCCACGCACCCGACCTAGAGGCTCAACTCCATATACCTTTCCAATAGCATCATCAGGATAAGCTAATACCTTTGATGGAACACCTATAGTGGCAGCACGCTCTTGATCTTGAGATAGGTGCTCTGATATCTTTTCCTACAAAATAGTTAAAGTCAGCCAACAAATACACATCAGGAAGAGCACTTTCTCTTCAATATCAGGACCTAAGTACATTTTGATTGAGGGATGGGTGACCAACTAGAATGTTGCTACTTGCTAGTGGTCCTCCATGTTTTAATTTATATACTGCAACTGCACCAATATTAGCTAATCATTCAAGTACTGTTTTTAATACTGTACTGCTTAATTATCAGTTTGGCAATGGACATTCATTCCAATTATATTGCAGTAGCAAACAGAGACCCAGTTGGGTGGGTTTTAATATTGCAATAAATGGAGAAAATAACTAGTTGTTCGTTTCCAATGGATTGTATTCTTTGTAATTGTACACGACACTGATAGGCCTAAAGGCAAGTGGATAAAAATTTATAATTACTTGTTATTATAAGGCAATAACTAGATATCAATTCAATGTCCTAATGATTTAAATTAAATGGAGTCAGAATCAAATGGTTTAGGTTATTATAAGGCAATAACTAGATATGAATTCAATAACATAATCAAATAGACTTATTTACTTACAACCAAAGTTTTCCCTTCTTCATTTACGTAGCTTCCGTCCTTCTTCAATAAAGTTGATAAAATAACCTCACTTCGGCATACAGGTCTTCCCAATTATAACTCCTAATGTCATTGATAAAAAAATAAATTATCAATGATGATATGTTACTAACATGCTTGCAATAATGGGTTCATTGAAATTGGAAAGAATAAGAAAAGAGTAAAGAGTATAAAGCTACCCAGTAATGAATACACTAGCAGTTTTAAATTTATAATTAGAAGTAACATAAAGAAACCAATAAAATACTCACATTGTAAGTTTTGTATAAAACAACTTGGATCCAGTATATATTGAATTGTCATGCCAAAGTAACATAATAATAATAATAATAAAATATCAAGGTTGACATTGGGATTGCAATAAATATGCTTTTACCATTTCACGGCCTCTCCTTGCATTGCTTTTACTACCACCAGCATGTGAGACTTTAAGCTTCTTACGACTTTGTGTGTTTTGTATACTTCGTGCCTATAATTTTAAAATATGATAATCATAATATACCAAGTTTTTCAAGATATGCATAAAGTAAAAGAATTTCCTATAAAAGATGTTTACCTTCATCTTATCATCCTTATAATGATGCACAAAAGCAGTCCAATCAACACAGTTAACATCTGGAGGAGGATTAGCAAGTATATCCTCCTTACTTTTATTAGGATAAAAATTCTTACACCTTAACCTATATTTGTGGGTCTTCCATCTTTCACCTAAGGTGCTCATAGCCCATTTGATGCCACCAGCATAATCAAACTCAAAATTTTCCTTCAAATATTATATGCATAAATCAATCTTTAATGACAAGAGAGACAATAAATTAAATTAAATTAAATTGCTGGAAATTTAGATAATTACCTCAATATAATTTCATTGTTGGCGGTTATTGTCTTCTGGCATCCAATTCCATTTTTCAACTGATATTGGACAAATTGTTGAGTTTTGAGCAAGCTTACCAAGAAACCTCACAAGTAAGTTTGCACCATTGTCATTGCCTTGTCCGTTACCATTGAGTTCAACAATAACTTTTTTAGTTTTTTCCAAATGCCAAATCTGATTTGCTTGCATTTTTTGAGTCACAATTTCTCTTGAAGAAGTATCTACCATTATGTACACAAAGCAAAGTTAGTTTATCAAAGGTAGAAAATTAAAAAATAGCAAAACAAGTTTCAATATAATAATAAAATTATCTGGGATACATATCTTGCACTAGTTATAATAAATGAATAAAATGAATTTCATGCTTTAAAAATATTCACCCTTGCTTCGATCTGCCCATATAATACTACTAGTTATCTTACCATGGGTTGCAGTAGCCATTTAAATTCCATGCTCGTAATAATAACCGATTAAAAAACAGCAAAAATAAAAAGAGTGAAAAGGACACCATCTTGTGAAAGGCACACGGCAACAAATTCATTATGTTGATACGTGTCAATTGATCAATGAACATTTGAAGCTGTTGGCTATACAGTGATAAAAACCAACTCATTATGTTGCTGTGTTAGAACAGCTTTTGAAGAGATGCTTATTCGTGGCAATTGCATTTGAAATTGAAACATGACTACGACAGCAATATAACATTTATAGTATATTTAGATAAATTATAGATTATAAATAGAAAAAAAATTATAATCCTACAGGTGGTTACTACTATTTATCTTTTAATAATGTACGACTAACTCTCAAATTTTAATGACCAACACAACTCTGATTAAGAAATTACTTACATAACAAAAATAACCCACTCTTAATACTATTTATCTTTCAACATGAAAGTAGTTGTAACAGTAAAAAACTAACACTTGTTATCAAAAAAAAAAAAAAAAAAACTAACACTAAATAAGTTCGTTCCGTTGCTTTTGGAGTTTTACCAAACTGCATATGCCCACAAGTTTAAATAAATAGCAAAACCAAACTACATTCTACTCTAAAGCCAAGCCCAAAAAGAAAAAAGAAAAACAGAGGGAATATGAGTTCAGCATCCCTTGGAGATATATTACCTCTAATCTTGACATCCAAGGGCTCCACTTTCTGTTGTGATTGTGTTTCATTTGGGTTTATGGAAGAGTCTAATTCTTCGTCATTAGATGAAATGGTATTGTTGACATTTGTTGAATGGGCATCCGGATGATTATCATTAAATTGTTGTTGCAAACCTTGGGAGCTTTCACTATGATTGTCACTATGCTGCCCTCGTAACTTCTCTAACATTTCTTTTGCTGAATTCTTTCGCTTTTGCCTCATTTTGTACCAATTTCCTGTAGAATTTGCTAACACATGTCACTAAATATGAAACTAAAATACATACTAAATGATTTGCAAAAAATATAGTACTAACATTCAGAATTGAGTAAGTTTACTATTACAATCTTCATGATAAGTTGTACTAAATTATGAAATGATGCATAGGAAACACATACCAAATATGAAGCCAAAATTCATACTAAATGGTCTGTAGAAAATATTAAAATTCACAATAGAGTAAATTTGCTTAGTACATAACATAACTAGTCTAACATTCTTCCTACATCTCCATCACTACAACTATTATGATCTTCATCATAATTTGGTTCATTTTGCTCTTGTTCATTGACATCATCCCGAACTAATTGTAATTCTTCAATACTCTCCAAATGTTGCTCACAGAAAGGTATGTCCTCCATCAATGGCTCTTCCAAGTCCATTAAGTTCACATCTCCCATATCATATATGTCTCGAGGTTTCACATGACAAACACAACACCAATCTTGATCAATTGGATCATCAACATAATATACCATTCTAGCATCAGCTGCAAGGATAAATGGTTCATCTGTTTCATGTGCACCTGTGTGTATCATGCGAGAAAAGTTTACACTTGTTATCCCAAATTCATCTATCTTGACTCCCTTGTTAGGTGTAGTGTCTACCCAAATACATTTGAATAGAACAACCCTTAACTTGCCATAGTAATCTAACTCTATAATATCAACCAATTTCCCATAGTACATAACATCAATTGATCTTTCAATAGGTTCCTTACCACTTGAAAATCTTTTAGTAATGGCAGACATAACAACCCCACTATTCTGTGTACTCAATCCTTGCTCCTTCCTCTCTGTACGAAACTTAAAACCATGAATATTATACCCATTAAATCTCCTTGCAATATTATTTGGCCCTTTTGCAAGCCATTCAATTTCAGTCAGAATAGCGGGATCATCCTTTCTTGCAACCTATTATTTTTTAAAAAGTATTAGGATAATTGTATAGAGCTTTTATGATAAAAAAAAATATCTAAGTGAATTTAAATATATATAGTCTTACATATTCTTTAAACCACTCGTGAAACTGATTGTGCATATAATCTTCCACAATTTTGGAGGTGTTTTTTTTGCCACGATGCATCTTTGTAACCTCAGCTCTACACTTCCTGGATGAAGAAGTTCTAAGTTATTACCTATGGTGAGTTTGTAACAAATCAAAATGAGGTCACTTGTAACTTACTCGCGAAATGTATCAACTAGTTCACAATTAGTTAAGACATAGCGGTGAGCTTGCATCTTCTCCAAGGGTTGTAGGGAAATAACCTTGATAGCACCAACAGGTCTGCCTGATGTAGGAAATAAATTCAACAAAATAGTTGATTCACTACTAGCATTAAGTTCATTGTCATCATTATTGTGTCTTGGCCGATTAAACCTCGTTTCAGTGTCACCATCATCTAAATATCTTGAACAAAAAGTGAGACATTCCTCCATTAAGTACCCTTCAGCTATACAACCTTCTGGTGTGGCTTTGTTACGAACATATGATTTTAAATGGCCGAGGGTCCTAACAATAAAAGAAAACAAATCTTATAAACGAAAAATCATTAAAATAAAACAAAAATTTGATATATAAAAGAATATACCTTTCAATAGGGTACATCCATCTGTATTGTACTGGACCAGCAATCATTGCTTGCTCTCCAAGATGAATAACCAAATGAACCATAATGGTGAAAAAGGATGGAGGGAATATCATCTCCATGTGGCAAAGGGTCAAAGCAATTCGTTGTTGCAGTTTCTCTAAATACTTGACATCTAAAACTTTGCTTGATACTTCTCTAAAGTAGTTACATAGCTCAATCAAAACAGAAGTAACTTCTTTAGGAAGAGTTCTTCTTAAGGCAATTGGCAAAAGATGCTCCACCAGAATGTGTGAATCATGACTCTTTAAACCAGAGATCTTGCGTTTCTTAATGTCAATGCATCTAGAAATGTTTGATGAGTAATTATCAGGAAAAATCACATTCTTTAGAAATTTTAGGAAGATATCTTTCTCCAAATTCTTCATTTTAAAGCATGATGGAGGAAACTTAGAGGAATTAGGATATGGATGAAGCGTTTCTCTAATTCCCATTTCCTGTAAGTCTTTACGAGCTTGAAAATTATCTTTTGTTCTCCTTTTGTCATCAAGCACTGTGAACAATATATTGTCACAAACATTTGTTTCTATATGAATCATATCAAGGCAATAACGAATGAGGTTATGCTCCCAATAAGGTAGATCCCAAAAGATACTCTTTTTCTTCCATTGTTGTGGGCCAATCTCACTTGTACCTTCATCCTCAGCCCTTTTTTGACTCACCTCAATTTGTCTTAACATGTCTGAACCTGATGGTGGAATAGGCGCAGGCCTAAGTTCAGTAGAACCATCAAAGGAATGTTTGTTGTACCTATACTTGTGATCAGGTGACAAATACCGACGATGCCCCATAAAACAATTTTTTCTACCAAACTTCAGCCTTTTAGATTCTGTGTTAAAATTACATGATGGACAAGCAAGCAATGTATGTGTATTCCACCCAGATAAGTTGTCAAGACCTGGAAAGTCACTTATAGTACAAAACAATGAAGCACGCATTTGAAACATTTCATCAGTAGAGGAATCATAAGCATCTACACCAATCCATAATTTTTGTAATTCTGCAACTAGGGGCTGCAGGTAAACATCAATATTATTGCCAGACATCTTAGGACCAGGAATTATCATTGACATGATAAGAGAAGTTTGCTTCATACAACACCATGGAGGATAGTTATAAATATACAACATCACTGGCCAAATGCTATTATTGGAACTTAAAGTTCCAAATGGATTGAAACCATCGGTAGCTAATGCAATTCGTAAATTACGCGGCTCTGTAGCGAAATCCGGATACAATAAGTCAAATTCCTTCCAGGCTTTACTATCTCTAGGATGCCTTAATAACCCATATGGGTTTACCCCCGTAGCATGCCATTTCAACTGCTCTGCAGTTTTAGAGCACATGTATAGTCTCAACAATCTAGGTATAAGGGGAAAGTATCGCAATACTTTTGCTGGTTTTGTTTTTTTCTTCTTTGGGCCGTCCATCATATTATTTGCACCACCATCATTTTCATTTGATTCCCATCTGGATGTGTTGCACTTCTCGCATTTATCCATCTTCTCAGCCTCAGGTGAACCCCAAAATAACATGCAATTTTTTGGACATGCATGAATCTTATCATAGCTTAGACCCAACCTTTTAATCATCTTTTTTGCCTCATAGAAAGATGTTGGCAATTTAGCATGGGGAAAAACATCATTTAAAAGTTCAATAATCAAAGAAAATGTTTTATCAGTTGCACCACATAAGACTTTTATATGATACAACCGAACAATGAATGACAATTTGCTATATTTTGTACAACCATTATAGAGTTCTTGATTCCCATCCCTTAATAACTCTCTAATTTTTTCTAACTCTTCTTTACTTGCATCTTTTGTACCCCCCGTGTGGTCGCCATTTGGTAGATTTGATATGTCAGAATCTTCAATTCCATGATCATCAAAGACACCAAAAACATCATTTAACATATCTTGCATTGGATATTGTCTAATTGGGTCTTCGTGTGCTTGTGCTTCTTCAACATTGGATTGAATATGTTTTTCCCCATGCATGTACCAAAATGTGTACTTTCTTGGAAAACCCTTTTGAAGTAGATGACTTAACACTTCAGTTTTATCACACATGCTACGAAATCCACACTTAATGCAAGGACATAAAATTTGTCCATTAATAGATGCGTTTGAAAAGGCAAACTTCAAAAATTGGACTACCCCATATAGGAACTCTTTCGATCTAAGTGGCTTCTCAATCCAACTCTTATCCATCATAATTAGTTAAATCTGTTTTCAAATTTAAATCAAATCAAGAGGCATTTAAAATATCCAATAATATAATATTAAATCAAATAAAATTTACTTTAGAAAATACCTTTAGCTGCTGCTCACTTTATAATCGGTGGTTTGGATCAAATCTGCCAATAAAAAAGTTAGCATACTTAAAATTTAAAAAAGACAAGTGAAAGAGACAGACAGACAAAGAGAGAGAGAGAGAGACCATAACACATTAATTCTATATCTATAGTATGTTTGTCCATATGCTACTTTAGATCACTGTTTATAGACTCTATGTTTTAAACTATTTTATATCATGACAATTCAGAAGGTTAATGTTTAAGGAAGAAAATTTATGTTGGAACGAATATCAAATGACCGTAAAAACTTGACATTTTATGGTGTGTGAATTCATTTTCATATATTACATTAGATTTGATAAGTATTTAATTCGCTTAGCATATTCTCCATTTAAAATAACATATATGACTATAAAAAAATGACATATATCATTTTTAACCGTTTTTCTTTAAAATTAAGGTTATTTTGGGTCAATTATATATATCTTGATATTTTAAAATATGTTCTTTTTAGATTTTCTACTCAAATAGTTACGTGAATCTCCTTTATAATTTATAATATTTTTTAAAAATATACCTAAATTAAATTTGATATCTTCAATTTGGTTCTCAATATCAATATAATAATTACATTAATTAAGGATGAAGAGAATACATAATAATTACATTCTTGATTTATATTATACCTTTAATTTGTTCTCTGTGTATTGCCAATTGACATTTGAAAATTGAACATTTTTATTCTCAATATATTATACCAATATTTTTTAAAAATATTTTTTTACCGTAACAACCCAGCAGGCTAGTGTTTAAAGAAGAGAATTACGTTTATTGGAATATCAAATTCATGTAATTGCAACACGTTTTACAAAGGATGAATTCAATTTTATAGATTTTAAGAGTCATAATATTTATAATATATTATAATCTTCATTAAATTATGACATATATTTTTTTTCGTTTAAATTTTAAATTCAGATTCTTTTGAGTTAATATATATATATATATATATATATATATATATATATTTATATTATAGTTTTAAATATATTTCCTTTTAACTATATTCTGTTTAGATTTTTTACCAAAACTAATATGACTTCCTTATAATTGAAACTATTTTTCAATGGGGCAGGATTAGGTGTGACATCCCTTCTTCAGTTCTTCCCATACGCGTCCGGGAGAATGTCTATTTAATTATATCAGAGCGTAGCTTAAATCATTTCACTGACAGATAAACAATTGTTAAAAGAAAAATCAAAATCTGTTGCTATGGAAACATGAAACAGATGTTTGTGTTCATAAATTCATATCAATTCAAAAACTTGCTGAAATTTTAGTATGATAAAGTATACATAGAGGGCTTTAAAATTATATAGAATATGCCTCGTTTGGAGGTCCGTAGCTCAAGAAATCTAATTTACAAAAACATGGACAGTAGCAAAACAAACAGTAGTGTTGGTCAGTTTTGCATCTAATGATTTCAAACATTTTCGGTTCTAAGGAAAGCTCTTTGAACTTTAGCTTGACTCATAATTTGCATGCAACCAATCCACACTTAATTAGCATGGTCTCATCTATTTTATTAGACATGTTTACATTGGATTATAAATATCTCCATACATGAGTGATATACCTAACAGGATAGACATATCTCTAATAGATGTGACTATACTCGTGGCTTTTAAGGAATCATTTAGTAATATTCATACAACCAGAATTTCCTTATACATGTATGCAATCATTTTTCTCTTCACATGAACATCCCTTCACAATCATAGTCTTCGAAAGGATACTTAACTTGTTCATGATGTTTAAAGATTACTTAACATGTACACACTACATCAGAATTTTCCACATAATTCATGAACTCATAACTTATCAGAATCATCTCATACACATATAACCGTATGGGAATTACAACCACTAATTTGCACCATAAGCACATGCTTATGTACTCACTATATTACAACTGTTTACAACACCAATATTCTAAAAGTAAAGGTTCATTTTGCAACTTGTAATACCCTGTGTATACTCGAATTGTTATCATATTAAAGTATTAAGTGCAACTCAATTAAATGCGGAAGCTAAAATATATTAAGCTTGCAGACATGCAAGATCACTTTTTCTTTATTAACATACAATATAAAATCCATCTATATCCTTATGTAATTGCAAAACCACAAGTAAAATCCTGAAATGCCTCAATATCATAAATAAATACTAAGTCATGAAGCTACATCGCGTAGTCATGACCAACGTCCATTTCTCATGGCGTATACAAAGCATACATGTCAAACCAAATAACAATATCAAATAAGGCATGGACAACCCCCGTGCTCACAACAAACATAACATAAGCGTAATAATCATATCTCAGGTACAATAGTCATGTCCAAATGATATAAATAAAGCATGCATATAAATCAATTCTGCTCTGGCCTCTTGCCTCGGGAAGCATCCATCTCATGGACGTCTACACCTGAAAATGTGCCCCACACGGGGTGAAATCTCTAAACAGAAATCTCAGTAAGCATGGGTTCTTGAAGAGTTCCTCCACCCCAAGCTCACTTCGGTATAACAGTTCAAAGATAATAGTTCAACAGTAATAATATAAGCACATGATGCAGCAACATATATATATCATGCATGTGTGCTAACAAGTCTACTAGCCATAAAATGGTATGACTTACACACGTCTGCTACATATATAAAAAGTATAAGTCTCTTGCCTCATACCCACTGTAAGAACCCGCACCGTTAATTAAGGAATTTAATTAATTAATTATGAGAAAATAGGAAATGATTCCATAATTGACCCTAATAATTATTATGAGGCTCTAATAATCAGAATAAGTGATTAAGAATGCTGAAAGTCGCTTTTCGGAAGAAAAGTGCAGATACCGGTTCTGCTAGTCGGTATAAATGCGTACCGAAAAAGTATCCCGGAAAATTATAATAAGTGTATGATAATTCCTAGAATAATATATAGGACTTGTAAAACGAGTTTCAAGTCATAATGAGAACTGGTGCGAGAAACTGATATTGGCTATGAAAAACGCGTACCGGAAAGGTGCTCCGAAAATTATAAGAAAAATATGACAATTCTTGTAAAATTGAGTAGGTTAAGAATCCAAAGTTTGGGATTAAAATGATAAGCGTAGCAATTAAAGTTAATACTGCGTGTTTAATGCTTAAGTGGCTATATATACTCTTTTTATGGGCACAAAACCCTAGGATCAAACTTCATGTACGTGGCTTGTGTTGGTGGCTGACCAGAAACACTGTTCCATTGCCATTTCCCTTCTTCTTCACCACTCTGAGGGCCAAGAAGACATCTTTCTTCTTGGTTTCTTCATCAAACATTTACTGTAGTGTGTTGTGAGTGTTGAGGGTGTGTCATTTCTGAGTTTGAAGGGTTGTGTGAGGAAGCTTTGGTTTTGACTTGGTGGTTTTGGGTTGTGAGAAGCCTTGTTTTGGCATTTGGAGGTCCAAGTGGTGGCCTTTGGTGTTAAAGAACCAACATTTGTGGTGCTTTTTCGTGCACATCTCTGAGTCAGACTTGAGGGGCTGTGTTAGAGCTCCAAGAGCACCCCCTATTCTCTGTTTTGAGCTTGTGGTATGATCATCACACTTGAACTTGAGTTTTTATGCTTAAAAATAAAATCTTGATGCATGTAATAGTTAAAAGATGATAACCTAATGTTGGGAAATGTCAAACACACCTAGAAATGCATGTTTAGGCTTCTGTAATCGGTAAAAATGGAACCTTGGAAGGATATCTTCACGAAATGCAGAAACTGCATTCTGTCGTGAAATATCTGAATATCTGATCGTGAAATATCCGAATATTGATATCCGGATATGGGGATATGGATATTCGGATATGTCCCCGAGGAATATCCGGATATTCTAGGATTTCGTAGAACAGTAGTTGTGCTGTGTGTACAGTAGGCTATTGGGGGGTTTGTGGACCTTGGATTGATGAAGTTGAACTTCTGTAATTAATGAAGTAAGTCAGAATCATGTGATTAAGGGCTTGTGGCTTTGTGTTAAGCCTTAAGACGTGAAACGTAAAGGAAAGGCGTTGTCTTTAAGTTGTATGCTTGTGGTGCATGTTTAATGATATATTATTGGTCCATAACAGATTGTGATACTGCTGTGTATGGACCTTGAGATTGTGGACTCTTGGCTTTGGATAGTGAGCTTGCAAGGTAAGCTTTCGTGTCCTCGGTTTAGCCATGTTGTGGTTCCACCATGTCCCATGGGGGTATGGTTATATGCATGTTGTGTTACATGCTTTTGATGTTTTGGAAATGCTGTTGAGCTGTTATATGCTAGTCCCTTTATGATATGCATGTGGTGTTCCACCTATACGGTAAGCTTGAGTATGTAGTACATACAATATGGTGAGGCTGTGGGTGAGGTGCAAGCGGTGTTCCTTGTACTACATGTAGGTGATAGACGTATTCCTGCATTTCTCTGGCCAGTAGAATAGTATTGACACACATGGCACGAATATCTGTTGCACTGTATAGTTTTGGAACTTATATTAATATAAATGCTTTTAGAGCTTATATTGCACATGTAAGTGAGCTTGGGGTGGAAGATCCTTGAGGACCCCATGTCTTACTGAGATTTCTAGTTTAGAGATCTCACCCCACGTTTGGGGAATGCTTATTTCAGGATCAGGTAATGTGGGGGTTGAGGCCCCAGGTGGCTGGATGCCGGAGCTGAGTTAGATATTGATGGTATTATATGTTGTCATGTTGGATGCTGGATATGCTTACTGCTATTATGCTTTTAGCTTCATTTATGTTATGGATTATCTTGTTGAGACGCTGTTGGTATTGCTGTTGAATTGGTGAGCATGGGGATTGTCCATGCCACATAGACTTGTTTATTGTCTTATTTTATTTGGAGTTGTATTAATGTATCAGGATATTGTCCGGACTGCGTGTAGTAGATCCGTGACATAGATACTCACTTTATCCATATTATGAGGTTTTTCAGTTAGATGTTTCTTTGCAATGTACATACAGGCGATGTTTTTATGAAAGTGATTAAGTAATCAACTTGGTTAAGTATAATGACGTCATAATTGAAAAGAAAAAGATATTCCGCATTTTTAATTAAGCGCAGCTTAATACGATGATATGTTAACAAACCGGGTATACACGGGGTGTTACACCCACACTCAGGGAATACAGTCTTGTACAGCTCCACACTACACTCATGTATTAGCCATCTTGTGTGTAATACACCATATAACATACACATATAAGAGTGCATCATTTCATCATCTCGAATAATAGCTAAACATATATACCATATGAAACTACCACCCCCCCCTCTTGGAACATGATGGAACAAATGGGGATTAACTGTGACACCCCCCCTGTATGCATCCAAGGGAGATGCCTGCTAAATCTTATTAGAGTCGCAACGATAACGAAATCAATTATGTACATGCATTTCAATGTCACGTAATAAAACTTGCATTAAAATCGAATCACCTAGGTAAAACGGCTAGAGATTTCATAAAAACTTGTAAAGCTGAAATCGTAAATTTTTCAGAAAAGCTATCTGTCTTACAAAAATTATATAAAATCAAAAATACAATCTTTTGAAATGGATGTGTTATAATTTGAAAGTAGACATCTGGGGCTTTACGTACATATAAATTTTATAGCATTTGGAGATCTGTAGCTCCGGAAAAAGAACTCGCAAGATGCATGTTAAATTAGAGTAAAAATCCGAATTTTATACAGGCAGAATTTGTTTTGGAAAAATTAAGTACCTTATGCCAATTGAACTCAGATTGCTTCTAAAAATTCAATTTCACAAGATCTAATTATTACTACCAATTAACCATCATTGTCCTACATATATTTAGTCAACTAAATCACACTCTATAATCAGAAAACTTAGCTTGTTTAAGGACTGAAATTATGATCACTTAGTAACAAGGTACATAGCTATATGAGTTTCATACAAAACATAAAATTCATGCTACAACAAGTCATAACACGATTTCAAAATATGCCAATCTCTAAAATATTACACCATGTTCAAAAGTTCAACACTCCAATCAGCCAAAAACAGCAAACACATGGTAAAGATTGCCAACAACATTTAAACTCAAACAGAACTTTCCAAGAACACACTCCATCAAATACTTCTTCGTCCTCCTGCAATTTTGTAAAATTGAGCCCCAAAAGGGGTGAGAAACTTCCCAGTAGTGTGATAGAAAATCCAATAATGCAACAATATTAATTTAGATACAGAATTTCTAAAAATTCTACATCATCAAATAATTTCCGAACGGACACTAAAATGAAGCAGAATGCATATATAACGCCAGAATATTATATGGTTCTAGCACTAATGTGCACATACTAATTGAACTCAATGGAGATTTCATTTGGCCCTTACAGAGGGGAATTCCAATTGAGGCCTATGCGAACTGAGCCACGGTTCCTTCTCCCTGGTACCTGAGGGATGCCTATATGATGAATGCTCAACCATATGCTTCATTTCATAAATTTTCGGTTTTCCAAAGTGCATGTACAATGATGCATGTTGTGCTACAATTTGCTTCACACACACATGACAAAATGTTGGATGAATGATGTTCATGAGCATATCCAAAATTCAAAATCAGAAAATCATAGTTCTCATGAGCTATGACACCAAAATTTTCGAACATATGTGCCTCCAAACCGAATTCCAACAAGTCACATTCAAAATGAGATTACCAATACTTGCAAACAGAATTTTATTGAGGCACACGAGCAACAAATCAAAAATTCATGACCTAAATTAATAGTCACAAAAGGTTAATCCACCAAACACTTACCTTGAGGCTTTAAATTTTTACCCAATATATCACCAAATCAGTCCAATCTACGAGAGGCTTGCGAACCTAATCAATAAAATATCAAATTAGAATTCTAGTTGATTTTACTATAAATTACATGTAATTCCCTTTCTTTCAATCCTAGGATTTTAATCGAAATAACATGCTTCAAGTATTAATTAAATTTTCTGACTTAGGTTCATTTTACCAATTGTTATCAAGTGACATAACCATAATTTCCTATGCATGTATTTTCAGTTTTTGGGCCATTACTTGGTGCTTCTATTTTTGTTTAATACAACATCACCTACAAGGTTTAGAAGTAAGCTATATAGGCTTTTAGCATGCTGTCTACACAATTGTTAACACATGCAAGGCTTGCTAATATTCGCTACTCCATAGAACAATCCAGAAATTGTGAGGAGCTATTTTCCAAGCTCCAAAATCGGTTTTTGGCTTGCATGCACCAAGGGCCATGGTGTTTTCTAACGAAACAGAAAGCAAGGATGGAGAATGACAAAAACATATTCTCCTTGTTTACATCTACAAAGCCAAAACAGGGAGGAAAAAGGAACTTGATTTACGCTCTGTTACCTTCTTGTATGTACCCAAGGGCTCACCAATCGGCTAGGGGAAAACAGCCACCAAAGGATAAGCAAGCACCCTCACCCTCCAAATATCCAAGAGCTCGACTTTCAAGCTACATGCAAGGGGAAAGACTCCATCAAAACCGAATGGAGTAAGGAGAAACATGAAATTAGAGAAGATACCTTACCTCCTTGAACTTGAGGTTCGGTCGAGGGAGTGTGGAGAAGAAAGGAATTGTGAGCTTAGGTTCTAGGGTTCTTCTCTTAGTGGTTTGCGACTTGAGAAGGAGATGAGAGTGAGAGGATAAGGCTGAGTTGGTTTCTCAACAATGAAGGATAGCAATCATCTTTTCTTTCCCTTACACGACGCCTAGGAGGAAAAGGAGTGAGAGGATTAAGTGATTTACTTAATGACCAATGAGAAGCAAGCATGCAGATTTCTTAGGATAAGCCAATGGATTAGCCAAAGGATAAGAGTGGGAAGAGATTTTGGGCTGACTTAATCCTCAAATAAGGGACTTGGGCCGTCTCCCATAAGGATAATTGGGTCCAAATTCATCTCCTAATGAACAACACGTCAAGTACCCACTAAGTAGTAACTAAGGTTTTTATGTGGAGTAATTAAAATTTATCTGATCCTACTACACTTATGTTTCGAATTCATATAATATATATACTCATCCACAGTTGCAATTACAATAAACTTCCTAATTTATGCGGGATGTTACACTAACCCTAAGAACACGGAACTTACCTGTCAAGTAGTATATTCAAGCTCAAGATCCAAACAGTAGCTCACAGATCACCAAACAGAAGAATCACAATCTATTTTATGCCAAAAATATTATTAATATACATATCCTAAAATTTCAAGTGAAAAGGACTAGGTTTTCTTTTTCGTTTAGCGGCTGCAGGCTTTTCCCAAAACACCCAAACACCAAATTGTGTTTACTCTTTTTAAAACATTAATTTCAAATCTTTTCCAAAAATTCTAAGATTTTAATATGTTAAACTAGACATCCCCAGCTTTACAACGACATATTATTTGTCTCATTTGGAGTTGTATAACTCTGGTTATGTTTTTTGCAAAGTTCCTATAACAAACTGAATTTCTAGCAATAGGGTCGCGACTTCAAATATAAATTGAGATCAATCCACTCATCCAATAGATATGAAAATTTCACGTTTGTAACCCTATGTGTTAGCTTCACATAGGTCCAAACCTCACTCAATTTGGAGCTCTATAGCTCAAGATATTGTGATTTTACTAAACTAGGTCGCTGTTGTCTCGCGAAGTATTCGATTACTGCATTTTTCCAGAAAGAATTCGAATACTGCCCGAAAAGTGTTCGAATACTTCTTCGATAGAATGCAGAAAACTATATTTTTAAGGTATAAATGACCTTTAATGATCTCTCAAACTTGTTTAGTCATTTAATTAACATACCAACTCGTTTTAAACACAAAAACAACTTCAAGACTCAACCTTTAACCTAAATCATGCTTTCTATCATGAAAAACAAAGTAAAGATCATTCTTTTCGCATGAAACACAAGAGGAATGTTTAATGTATACCTTAGGCTCACAAAAACAGAGAAAGAAGAGGACTTTAAATACTTAAACTCCACTCTCTACCACTGCCAAGTGATGTGCATGAATTTGGGTCATCAAGGTTGGTTCTTTCTTTCATAAAGGCTTCAAAACAAGGTGTGGTGATACCCTAAATCCCCCAAGGCAGCAACCAAGGTGCTATTTTTCTCCACACAATTCGAACTTTGTGGTGTTTACAAGATGAGGGATGAATGAATGATGTTTTGTGGGTGTTTGGTGTTTGTCTCAAGAAAGAAAGATGCGATCTTGGGAGAAGATGAGTGTGGCTGCCATTGAAGAATGTGTGGAGCTTCTAGGGGTTTTAAAAGAGTAAAATGAGGCATAAGGTTCAGCAAGAAGGGTTTTAGTCACTTTAGATGGGTCTCACTAACCCAATTGCACATTAATACACTTAAAACACCGGTTATTAGTTCTATTTAGGGGTGGCAATTCGTGTTCACAGGTCGGGTTCGGGTCGGGTTGGATCTGACACGAACACGAATAGTCTTAACTCGAAAACGACACGTTTAATAATTCGTGTTATATTTCACGACCCGATAATTAAACAGGTTGATACGACAACCCGGATATAAACACATTATTCTTTACACAACCCAACCCAACTCAAACGACCCAACTCGACCAACTTGTTTGACAGCAGCAACCATGTGCGGATTTCCACCACAGTTCTCCAAGTGAATTTTTTTCCAAGATTAAAAATGGAAAAGAGAAAATCATCTCAGTAGCTGTTGGAAACTTTTTGTTATTTTCATTGTTGTGAAGCTTATGAAAAGAGAAAATCATCTCAGTAGCAACCATGTCGAAAACTTCTCGAAGATGGTACATAAAAAAATTTATTTTTAAGGGGCTGGTCGGAAAACTTCAGCAGCAACCATGTCGGAAACTTCTCAGCAGCAACCATGTCGAAAAATTTCTTCTACAACCCATGTCCCGTGCACTGCCACTAAGAAACAAAGAAAGAAATCAAATTGATGAAGATTCAAGAAATCCCCAAAAGCATAAAAGAAAAAAAGTAAAACACCATGGGAGAGGGCGGTCAGAAAGTGGAGACCGGAGACGACACGGAGAAGACGCTATAAAAATCGGTGGAGAGGGCTGTGGGAGAGGGGCTGCAGACGATAAGCAGAAAGGAAGAAAGAGGGACGCTGCCTAATTGAACCCTAAATCTAACATATTGCTTTTATACCATCTAATAAATTTAATAAAATAATTTTATAAAAATAAATAAAAATTATATTTGCCGGTTAGAGCGGGTTCACGGGTTGACCCGTGACCCGACACAAATATTTTCGTGTTATATTTTTCCAATCCGAACACGACCCATTTATTAAACGGGTTGACCCGAACACGAAAATTTCGTGTTGGGTCCGGGTTGGGTTGGCGGGTCGTGTCATAAACTGCCACCCCTAGTTCTATTACTTCCATTAATTATTTTTCTACCAAACTTCATATTCTTAACCTAGACATTTTTCTAGGAATATTTATATTTTTATATAATTTTTCGGAATACTTCATCGGTACGCATTTATACCACGAAGCAAAATTGGTATATGCACTTTTCATCAGAAAAGAGACTTAAGCATTATTCAACCTTCTAGATAATTATTTTACCATAATTATGCATAATCTTTATTAACTCCATGCTTCAACATCGATAATGTTATTTAATTAATTATTTAGCGGTGCGGGTTCTTACACTTACCCCACCTTTTAAGAACTTTGTCCGCAAAATTAGAGAAATATTTTTCCCTAAATTCGGGATATCATCGGAGAAGCTCATCCTCCCACTCCCAAGTTCACTTCGAAGTGCACTCATCGGAGAAACTCGTCCTCCCATTCACGCCATGAAAAGTATAGAGTAAATATCTTTTTTGGTCCTTAGCAAATTTCACGATGTCCGCTTTAGTCCCTAGCAAATAAAATGACTATTCGTGGTCCCTAAAAAATTCAAAATGAACCTATTTAGTTGAAATCGTGGTCCCTCACAAATTCAAAAAAGACCCATATTAGTCCCTAAAAAGGACTACAATGACTCTATTTTGAATTTTTTAGGGACCACGAATAGCCTTTTTATTTGCTAGGGACTAAAGTGGGCATCGTGAAATTTGCTGAGGACCGAAAAGAGTATTTACTCAAAAGTATATATCTGCGATGTGCTCTGGCATAGAGCACACGCTCTCAGCATTTCCTCCATTATTGGAAGGATCCACACAGTTTCACCATCCATCAGAGGATGATATGCAGTACTTATTCTCAACTGAGTGATGAAAGCTCTTTGCAATGCACTCTAACACAAGAGGTGAACTTCGGGTACCCATCATTGACAATGCTCTCACGTAGCCCTAAACAGTAAAAATGTTAGTAGAAGGTCTCAAATGGAAAAATTAACCCTGAAAATAGATTCAGAACGAAAAATTTAGTGGTTAGGCAAGTTTCTGGAAAATTGATGAATTATGTTTTTATCGGGTAAAAATACAGTGATACAGTTGCATAGAAAAACGTACCGAGTGAAATTTGAGCTCTAGGTTTGAATATAAGTTGGAAAAGGTATATATTACAAAGAAATATGATTATTGAAGAAATATGATTATTGAAGAAATTTGATGAAAATTAGAGTTTTTAGGGAAATGTGTCAATAGTCCACATATCGGGTTAAAACAGTGATTTCATCGAATGACCGGAAATGTAACACCCCGTGTGCACCCGGCGTATTAAATATACATATGGAAATAGCGCAGCTAAATAAATGCGGAAGCAAACTTTTTCTTTTCAATTATGACGTCATCCTTATTAACCAAGTTGATTACTTAATCCATTTTCAAAATAATGCCTGTATGTAAATTGCAATGAAGAACTAACTGATTAACCTCATATATAGATGTGTATCTAATCACGGAACTACAACACGTAGTCCGGATAATAATCCTGATACATTATACAGCTCAAGTCTAAATAAACTTAGTCAAGTCAATGTGGCACGGACAACACTTATATTCACCAAATAAGGCAACAAAGCCCAACATAGTCTCAGCTCAAATAACAATATAATGGAAGTAAAGCATAATCACTCATCAGACATATCAACAGTCAACATACATAATAACTCAGCTTCGGCCTCCTGCCGCCAGAGGTCTCAACCCCTGAGGTACTTAAACCTGAAAATGTGCCCCAACACGGGGTGAGATCTCTAAAAAGAAATCTCAGTAAGACAAGGGGTCCTCAAGGATCTCTCCACCTCGAGCTCACTTACATGTGCAATATAAGTTCTAAAATAGTAAAACAGTATGAGTTTCAAAATCCGTGCAATGCAGCATATAATCATGTCATGTGTGCCAGAATCCTACTGGCCAGAGAATAAACATGTAGGAATTACATACGTATACAACCTACAGTACAAGACGCTACTTGCACCTCACCTACAGAATCACCATCTTGTATGACGCTACATACTCAGTCTTACCGTGTAGGTGGAACACCACATACATATCATAAGGCACTTGCACTTAACAAAATAGCTCAATAGCATTTCATAAAAACATATCATGCATATAGACCATCCCTCCATGAGTTATGGTGGAACCAACAATAGGCAAAACCGAGGACACGAAAGCTTACCTCGCAAGTTAACAATCCCAAGTCAAAGGTCCACACTAGCCCAAGGTCCACAAACAGCTCAATCACAATCTGTTTAGACCAACAATCATATCAACATTCATAATCTAATAGTTCATAACATAACTACGATATTTCCTTTTTCATTTCATGCCATTAGCTTCTCTCAAAGCCATAAACCCTTAATCCATGTGATTCTGACTTAGTTAAATTATTATAGAGGTCCAACTTAACAAATGACGGGTCCACAAACCCAATATACCATTCTATATGAATAGAACAGTACCCAACTTGAAATTCCCATAATATCTGGATATTTGTAGGGGGAATATCTAGATATCCATATCCGGATATCATATCCGGATATCACAAGCCCCATATCTGGATATCAATATCCGGATATCAATATCCACATATCATATCCGGATATTTCGCGACAGAATACGGTTCTGCATTTTCGCGTAGATATCCATCTAAGGTTCCTCTTTTCACGTTTCCAAACGTTCAAACATACATTTTTAGGAGTGTTATACCCTACCCACTTAAGTTATTAACTTTAGCTTGTTACATGCATCAAGGTTCATTATTTCCAAAGAAAACTCAAGAGCAAAGGTGGTGATGCATACCAATGGCTGAAAACAGAGCAAGAGGAGGTGCTTGGAGCTTTCTACACACCTCCCAGGGTCAGCCACAGCGAGGCAACGAAAAATGGTGATCAAAGTTTGGTCTTTTATAAATAAAAATGACTTCTTGAAGCAAACACAATCCAAGAAAATGGTCCCACTCAACCCAAACAGTGAACTCAGACCTTAATCCCCATACACAAAGGTCACAAACTCAGAATGGTGCCTCTTTCCCACTCACAATGCTAGTTCACACAAGGCCAAGATGTTTTGGTGAAGATTGCAAGGAGAAAGGTGACCACTTGGCTCACAAGATGAAGAGAGGAGGGTGGTGACAAGGTGGCTGGAAAGCCTTAAGAAAATATCACGTTGGAGGCACAATATGGACTAGGATTCTGTGTAGATGTATATTTATAGCCTCATTAAGTTTTAAGCGTCGGTATTAGCGATAATAGTTCTGCTTAACATTTTAATCCCAAACTTTGGATTCTGGACCTAGCCATTTTTCTAGGATTTAACATATTTTTATTATAATTTTCGCAGCACTTTTCCAGTACACGCTTTTACGTAGCCGGTATCAGTCCTGACACCAGTTATCATTATTTCGACTCCAAACTTGACATACTAGTCCTAGATATTATTCTAGTAATATATACATACTCTTTCTAATTTTTCGAGATACTTCATCGTACACACTTATACCGTGGAGCAGAACCGGTATCTGCACCTTTCGTCAGAAAAGCGACTTTCAACATTATAAAACCCTTATATTAATTCTTTAAGCCCTCTCATAATTATTCAGGTTCAATTATGAAATTTATCTCTTAACTCATAATTAAATTAATTGAATTCCTAAATTAACGGTGCGGGTTCTTACTGGAAAACTCTGGATTCATCTGTTCAAGTATATAAAATGGACTTTGAGGAATTGGATGGTTCATGAATTAAGTGGTGATTAGTGGGTTAAATGAGTTGTTTAAGTGGTATTTCGTCTTATTAGAGCCTATGTGGCAATCCAAGTCACTTAAACACTTTTCCTTTGCATTTTCTCTCTCCTGGCAGCAACTCCTCCTTCATGAAACAACAGCCAAAATGCAACCACCATGGAAAAGAAGGGGAAGTTTCTTATTTCCTTGATTTCACTCACTTCCACTCATCAAATCAAAAATTGTTGAACATGAAAGTTGTTCCCCTCCCTCTTGTGAACATTTTTCGCGTCATGAAATTTTCCTAAAAATGAGTGTGTGAGGAGATCATTTTGTGAAGAAGGTGGCAGATTTGGAGAAATTCAAGAGCATTGGAGCTTGTTTTGTTTGGTTGTACACTTGAAACTCATTCCTTGGAGCCTTGTGACTTGATTGGTGGTGTGTTTTATTGATTTTGATTGAGTTTTAATAGGATCATAAATTGAAACCTAAGCTATGTGTTGGTGAGTTTGGGTAGTTGAAGACCTAAAATTGAATTTGTGCATTAGACAAATATGTCTTAGAATGATGATTTATGGTGATTGTGCTCATAAAAATTATTGAGAAAAAAGTCTGATAACTTGCTATAGTTCATTGTTGTAGTTCATTGTTGTATTTACATTTGAGTGTGCCATTGGGCGAAGTGATCCTCCAGAACCTTTGGATTACTGAGATATATTCGTATATCTCACCCCGCGTTATGGACTATGTTTCAGGTGGTTGTAGCGATACGAGAACACTGGGAAAGAGCCCCACTAGTTGAGCTTATGGAGTTGGAGTTTATTTTGCATTTTGGGCTATACTTGGCATAGGCTAGACTTAGAACATGAACATTTATATTGCATTAGTGTTATGTATCATGCCTTATTTGTTTATGCTATATTTTGGCTAAGTTTAGAGTTGTTGTATTTATCGGTATTAATGTATTTATTTGTAGTTATATTTGAAGAATTGTAATGGAATGATTTATGGACCTTGTGTAAAGTATAAGCATGTATAAGGTGGAAGGACAATAGGCCTATTTTAGGTTATGATTTATATTTCAATTGTTAAGAATGCATGAAATGGGATTATGTGATTGTAAATTAATAAGAATGATATAAAGTGTTATGGATTGTGAGAGCACCAATGCTTTGTTAGTCCTTGTGTGCCACCCTTGTCAATTAGGTACCATTTGAGGCTTTAAAACACACTTTTGATAAAGTGTGATATGTTAAATAAACAAATAAGGTGCCGTCAAAATTTATAATAAATGACCAGATTTTAGGCTGACTTTGGGAGAGCATATCTCCTTCCACAGAGGTCCAATAGAGACGTTCCATACATCATTTTGATTATTGAGATGTCAGCTATGTGGTATCAAAATATTTTAACATTTGAAGCTGTGTAGAGCCCTACAGGTCCGATTGAGTGGAGACTGCCCGAAGGGGCATGTGCAGGGGGCTGTCGGGTCTGCACTTTTCAGGAATTGTTTCTCCTTCAACTTTTTCTCAAATTAGGCTCATGAGTTATCAAATTAAAGCTTAAGGTGTCTACTATTCTGTATAGAAATTGGAGAGCAATTGGTTGAGTGGTTTATCCAGAATCGCTGAAATGGTGAGGAATATTTGGTGCCCTATTTTGGGTTAGCTGGAAATTTTGCTTGTCCAACCTCAAACTGTGATAACTGGAGCTAGAGAAATATTTATGAGGTGTGTGATACCTTGTTGGAAAGGTAATTGAGTCTAGATTAATATACTAAAAGGTGACAGGCTTATAGTTTGGGAGCTGCGCACAGTGACCTGAAAACAGAAGCGTGTTCATTTATAGGAAAACCGTAAAAGTGAGATTTATGCTAAGTGGGTTTATGGGAACCCCTTAGTAGCTTAAAACAAGTAATGTGTGGTAGTTAAGCTTTTATTTTATTTATCCTGTATTTAGAATTCAGTTATGATCACAGCTTATGTCATTACATTTTATTATTGTTTTAAATGTTTACGTAATGAAAAGGAAAAAGTTTACCCGTATTTTTAAATGAACTATTGTGATTGTAATTGCGCTTAATATCATAATCAATGTTAACAATACCGGTGTACAACAAGTGTGTTACATATCTTATCACCTTTGGGTGATGATCCATTCAAGAATGAAATCCAATGATCCGAGAAGTTGATGTGTGTTGCGATCTTGAAGCTTTCAAAAGAATTATGTAATATGTTCTCACAATATCTCACTGTGATTTCTTATTTTGTCTCAAAAATCTCTTGTTTTAATGTAGATTCTTGTACTTTCTCATAATCTTTAACATTTTTTCTTTGTATAGCCGAAGATATGCTCTTGTTGTTTTCACAATGGAACTTGGAGAGATTGAAAAAAGGTTTTCTACAAAACAAGGTCTACTACACTCAATAAGCATGTAACAATTATGGCGAAAGGATAGTAACCTAATCCATGATGCAGAACATTAATAATCAAGATCCTCTTTGTTGTCTTTCCTTTTGTACGATGAACCCAAATATAGAGGACAAAATTGTATGTTTAAAGAACTAACATATTCATGTGATCCAACATTACTCAAAGTCATTCGATATTCAAACTCAAATTTGTTGGAAGTGTTGGCTTGCAAAAGTTATACTAATTTGATATTGTAGTTGTTACGACTCTTATGAGATTTATTCCAAATTGGGACTTACAATGCAACTAGTAAATGTAACCATATATCTATATTGTATGCACTAATGTTGATGTTTTATTAAATCACGGAATGATGCCCACAACATAAGTCTAGTGGGAGAATGTTTGAATCATGTCAGAAGTTTAATGAAAATTAAGTGAATGATATAATTTACAACATATTAAGGGGCTAAATGGTAATTTGGTATGCCACTTGATGGAAGTGGTTAGTAATGATCAAAAGACAATTACTCTCAATTAATGGTTACTTTTGATATAAATGGTCATGAAAGATTGTCCGTAGTCTCTCCTTTAAAAAGATAGTAAACCTTATTTTCCAGCAAGGAATTGAAACAAAAAGTAAGAACATAAGATATTGCAAAAAGTTTTTCTGCAAAGCAAGATCTCATAGAATCTTGTGAAACTGAATTGCTCATTGAATTAATTGAATAATACACATTACAGAAGCCTATTTATACATCAGCTGTAGGAGTAAAGCTGCTATACAATTAAGTGGGAATTAACTAACAGTAACTAACACTAGTTAACTAACAATAACTAACTGAAACTAACTAGCCACTTAGTTAGTGAAATAACTGTCAACTATATTAGTGGAAACCAATATTGCCTCTGGTACAATATTGGCTAATACCCCCCCTCAAGTTGGGAGTAATATATCCTTCAAACCCTACTTGGAAATTAAGGCTTGAAACTGAGGGATAGACAGTACCTTTGTAAAGAAGTCTACAAGTTGAAATGTGGAACGAATTGGAAGAAGGTGAATGAGTCCATCTTGAACGCGTTCCCTAATAACATGACAATCAATGTCAATATGCTTACTTCTTTCGTGGAATGTGGGGTTGTGAGCAAGGTAGATAGCTGATTGACTATCACAAAAGACAACAATGGATTTGGTGAACGGAAGCTGTAAATCACGAAGGAGAAAAGAAAGCCATTGAAGTTCACAAGCTAAATTTGCTAAAGCTTGGTATTCTGCTTCGGAAGAAGATCTGGATACAGTTGTTTGTTTCTTAGTCTTCCATGAAATGAGAGAAGATCCTAAGAAGACACACATACCAGTAACAGAACGTCTTGTATCAATGCAGCATGCCCAATCAGCATCAGCAAAACCAGATGGTGTGAGGTCATTTTTCGAGGGAAAGAACAACCCTTTTAATGGAGAACCCTTAAGATATCTCAGAATGCGAGTAGTAGCCTGATAATGAGCCTCCATAGGCTGAGATACTGACACGAGCTGTCGAACTCGCGCAAATTAAAAATTAATTCTTTAGGGTTCAGAAAATTTTTGTAGTAAAGTGCAAACCCTAAGTCGTCTCTCAAGGAAATTGTTTGGGTAAAAATCGCTTACGATGACAGAAAATAAAAGGGGGGTTTTGGATTTTGATTCAATAATTAAAAAGGCAGAATGTAAAATTGTATGTAAAATTCGTAATTAAAAATAACCAACCTAAGGTTTGGGTTCCATGGATGTCTTTCCTCGGATAAGAGGATATCAGAATCGTGATTGATTTGTCAATCGAATCAGAATCCTTATTTCCAATTGACAACCCTCTCTAAGCGATCGCTTAGCATTTGATCAAAGACGATGCTTCTACTCATACAATCGCAGAGTATGAGCCCGCTTGATTTAAGGTCATAGGGTCAATCAACCTAATCATCAAATCTGATGATTAATCCCTTTCCATAATCGCAATCGCGAACCTCAGATTGAATATCCACGATCGCATGATATCAATCTGAGTTTGGAAGGGAAACGAAACTGATTTAAAATAAAGCGCAGACCCTCAAGACTAATCCATTGAATCCGTCACCCTTAGGTTGATTAAAAAGTTCTTAGCCTCGCATGGCTAAGGTAAACATAATTGAAATAAAAAGATGAAGAAGAAGAAAAAGATGAAGAACGCAATTGAATAAAAACTCAGAGAGAACTTCTCTGTTGTAAAAACTGACTACCAAGGGTTTCCTAGAGTCCCCTTTAAATAGCCGTCACGCAGGACGGCTAGGGTTTCATCGCTTCAGCCCAAACATAAAATAAAAACCGAATAAAATAAAATGAAACAATAAAACTTGGCCTTGGGCCCTAAACACATTGGGTCCTAATGAAAATTACAAGTTCAAACGTCAAAATAAAATTCCAGCAAAATACGTCATCTTGAGATCAAGTTTCGACCATCTTCCCGTCCGAATTGGGCTTCAGTAGATGAAATAGCGATTGTATCCCTATCTGTTAGCTGCAAAAAGCAACAAGAACGGAGTCAATCGGACAGCTGTAGAGTGAGATATGGTCAAAATACAAAAGTAGTGTAAATTTGGAAAATTATGACGAAAATCAATTAAACCCAACTAAAATCTAGAATAGTGAATTGACCCAAAAAACCTTTATTTAATTCAAATAAATCATAAAAATACCAACCAAGAGTAATAAATAAGTGTAACAAAATATGAGTTATCAAATTCCCCCACACATATCTTTTTGCACTCCTGGGCAAAAACAAACTAAAATTGAAAGCAAAGACTAAGATCAACCAATCCTTTCTAACAACTATGAAGCATACAGAAAATATACAAAGATCACAAGTCTTCCACAGGTAAATCAATCAGGACAGAAATTCCCTAATCTCAAATCACAAGACCTGCTAACTTCAACTGCAACTGCTAACTGCACAAAAATGGTTCCTCACAAGATGCTCTCAATTTTTCTCTCAAGTGTATCAGTTAATTCAGTATATTACTCAAATCAACTCAAGAAAATCATCCTACCATAGGCTTGCTCAAGTTCTACTTCTCCACTTCTCATTACACATGCATGCACAAATCAAGAGGGCTTTATGCAGGGTTGTAATGGGGCTGAGGTAAAGGTATGGATGAATATAGAAGAGAAAGCTAAACACCCCGGAATTTTACAAAGAGCAAAAGTTAAGAACTAAACTAAGAATATAAAACAAAGATACTGAAAAGATAAACACTTTTTTTTTGTTTTTTTCTTTTTTGTTTTTTGTTTTTTTTTTTCTTTTTTTGTTTTTTTTCTCTTTTTTGTTTTTTTTTTTGTTTTTTGTTTTTTGAAGAAGTAAAACCACATAGCAGAAATGAATCAGATGGTCACCCCCCACACTTAAACTTTTGTCCGTCTCGGGCAAACCCCCACACTTAAACACAACATCACAATGAAACCAATGCTCAGTAAAACTCCAGGGTGTGGAGTTAATTGGTTTTTCACTTAGGCTTGTAATGGGGCTTAAGAAATAAAAGATATAAAGGCTCAAAGGGGCTCACCAAGGGATAATAATATAAGGGACAGCTATCTGGCTAAAGTGGGTACAGAAAAGAAAGAATGCCTCAATCATATTCATGCATGCAAGTGAAAAATGCAGTTTCAAAAAGAACAAGAGCAAGTTCTAGAGGACAACAATCAAGAGCAGAAACACACAAGAAAGAAAGCATGGCCAGAAGATATGCCATGTATGCGGGCTCAAAACCTCACAAGGGTAAACCAAGTCATGCAATCAACAACACAGAATCAATCAACAGGTAGTTGTAATCCAAGAATCGAGATCAAAGCCTAACAGATTGTGCTATCAAACACTGTGATCGAAGTCTACTCCATGTACCACTCAATAATTACCAGAAAGAAAAGGAAAATCTACCTATGAAAAATCATAAAATAAAAGAAAGAAAGGAAAAGAAAAAGAAAAATGCAAATAACAGAAAGAAAAGAAAAAGTCAAAAACTAAAAGAAAGAAAGGAAAAGAAAAATAAAAATGCAAATAACAGAAAGAAAATAAAAGGAGGGAAGAGAACTCCCTGAACTTCCTAAGGAGAATAAACAGCATCAAGTAGCTTGATTTCTTCCTCACTGGTTTAACACTTTCTTCAAGTAGAATACGGTGCATGCACGTGGAAGGACTAATTTCTACATTATCTGCTAAAGTCCATCCAATTGCCTTCTTACTTTCTTTCAGCAATGTCAAAAGTTTTTCCTCTTGCTCAGGTAGAAGGTTCTTGGCCACTATCACATGTAACTGTTCTTTTCCTCCAGATATGAATACTTCAGATGGTCAGGCAGAATCTTTAACTCCAATTTCGGAGGCTGCTCAATGGATGGAAGAAGTCTAGCGGGTGCAAATTCTGCAGAAAACAAGTCAGCAGCTATGCCTGTAAACAAATTCTCAAAAACAGAATTAGGATCATCAAAAATATCAGCAGGCAATTCAAATAATGCAGATTCGCACTCAGAATCAGATTCATCAATAAGTGCATCGTTAAAACTAGAAAGATGTGATGTTATTTCAGCACAGACAATGCACTCTTGACTATCACTACAATCACAGAAATCAGAACCATGAATAGATGAAAAATCAGCAAGGAATTCAAGAGAAAAATCCTCAACAACTTTATCTATCACATCAATGCAGAAAACAGGATGATCAGATGTATCAGTGCTCTGCTTCTTGGATCTAGTGTCACTTCCGTTAGATGACTCAGCAGCAGTGTGGTTTGGCTCCTCCATATGCTTGCCAGACCGCAGAGTAATAGCACTCACATTTCCGCTTCCTTTTGGATTTGGAACTGTTTGGGATGGAAGGGAGCTGCCACTTGCTTGTTGATTTTGACTCATTGACGTTGCAAGCTGGCCAATCTGTGTTTGCAGATTCTGGAGGGAATACTCAGTAATCTGCTGGAACTGCAGATTGTTAGTTGTCATCTGCTTCACTAAATCTTCCAAAGAAGGGCCATTGCTACTAGCTTGCTGCTGCACTGGTGGCTGTTGCATTTGCTGCTGCTGCATTGGCTGTGGAGGTGCAAATTGTTGAAAGTTTTACCTCTGTTGTGAAGGTACAAACTGCTGCCTCTGCTGGAATAGTGCACTTTGCTAATTCTGGCTCCATTTGAGATTGGGATGATTTTTCCAGCCAGGATTATATGTATTGGAGAAAGGATTGTTTTGCTGCAGCTGCTGGTACTGTGGCTTTCCAGGAAAAACTACAGCAACAGACTGATCAACTTGGAAACCGCTGTCTGGAAAGGAAGAACAAACATCTGTAGGGTGAAAAATTGGATTCACAGCAAACAGGAGCAAAAATAAATCTATAAAAAATACTAAATGAACTCAGAATGCTAATTGACCTTACGGACTCAAAAATCGCTTAGCATTTAAATCAAAGACGATGCTTCTACTCATACAATCGCAGAGTATGAGCCCGCTTGATTTAAGGTCATAGGGTCAATCAACCTAATCATCAAATCTGATGATTAATCCCTTTCCATAATCGCAATCGCGAACCTCAGATTGAATATCCACGATCGCACGATATCAATCTGAGTGGGGAAGGGAAACAAAACTGATTTAAAATAAAGCGCAGACCCTCTAGACTAATCTATGGAATCCGTCACACTTAGGTTGATTAAAAAGTTCTTAGCCTCGCATGGCTAAGGTAAACATAATTGAAATAAAAAGATGAAGAAGAGGAAAAAGATGAAGAACGCAATTGAATAAAAACTCAGAGAGAACTTCTCTGTTGTAAAAACTGACTACCAAGGGTTTTTCGCCAGAGGTCCCCTTTAAATAGCCGTCACGCAGGACGGCTAGGGTTTTCATCGCTTCAGCCCAAACATAAAATAAAAACCGAATAAAATAAAATGAAATAATAAAACTTGGCCTTGGGCCCTAGCAATACGTAAAACTGAAAAATGTGCTGTCGAAGACACCAGCAGC